>NC_054501.1:0-95000 GCF_017639515.1 Carcharodon carcharias
GTGCGGTGGGTGTGTGTGTGTTGAGAGTGCGGTGGGTGTGTGTGTGTGTGAGAGTGCGGTGGGTGTGTGTGTGTGTGTGGTGAGAGTGCGGTGGGTGTGTGTGTGTGAGAGTGCGGTGGGTGTGTGTGTGTGAGAGTGCGTGGGTGGGTGTGTGTGTGTGAGAGTGCGGTGGGTGTGTGTGTGTGTGTGAGAGTGCGGTGGGTGTGTGTGTGTGAGAGTGCGGTGGGGTGTGTGTGTGTTGAGAGTGCGGTAGGTGTGTGTGTGTGAGAGTGCGGTGTGGTGTTGTGTGTGAGAGAGTGCGGTAGGTGTGTCGTGTGAGAGAGTGCGGTGGGTGGGTGTGTGAGAGTGCGGTGGGTGTGTGTGTGAGAGAGTGCGGTGGGTGTGTGTGTGTGAGAGAGTGCGGTGGGTGTGTGTGTGTGAGAGTGCAGTGGTGTGTGTGTGTGTGTGTGTGTGTGAGAGTGCGGTGGTGTGTGTGTGGATTGAGTGCGGTGTGTGTGTGTGTGAGAGTGCGGTGTGGTGTGTGTTGAGAGTGCGGTGTGTGTGTGTGTGAGAGTGCGGTGGGTGGTGTGTGTGTTGTGAGTGCGGTGCGGGGTGGGGTGTGGTGTGAGAGTGCGGTGGGTGGGTGTGTGTGAGAGTGCGGGGGGGGTGTGTGTGTGAGAGTGCGGTGGGTGGGTGTGTGTGTGTGAGAGTGTGGTGGGTGTGTGTGTGTGAGAGTGCGGTGGGTGTGTGTGTGTGAGAGTGCGGTGGGTGTGTGTGTGTGAGAGTGCGGTGGGTGTGTGTGTGTGAGAGTGCGGTGGGTGTGTGTGTGTGAGATTGCGGTGGGTGTGTGTGTGTGAGAGTGGTGTGTGTGTGTGTGTGTGTGTGTGAGAGTGCGGGGGGTGTGTGTGTGTGAGAGTGCGGTGGGTGTGTGTGTGTGAGAGTGCGGTGGGTGTGTGTGTGTGTGTGTGTGTGAGAGTGCGGTGGGTGTGTGTGTGTGAGAGTGCGGTAGGTGTGTGTTTGTGAGAGAGTGCGGTAGGTGTTCGTGTGAGAGAGTGCGGTAGGTGTTCGTGTGAGAGAGTGCGGTGGGTGTGTGTGTGAGAGTGCGGTGGGTGTGTGTGTGTGAGAGAGTGCGGTGGGTGTGTGTGTGTGAGAGTGCAGTGGGTGTGTGTGTGTGTGTGTGTGTGTGAGAGTTTGGTGGGTGTGTGTGTGAGATTGAGTGCGGTGTGTGTGTATGTGAGAGTGCGGTGTGTGTGTGAGAGTGCGGTGGGTGTGTGTGTGAGTGCGGTGGGTGGGTGTGTGTCTGAGTGCGGTGGGTGGGTGTGTGTGAGAGTGCGGTGGGTGGGTGTGTGTGAGAGTGCGGTGGGTGGGTGTGTGTGTGTTAGAGTGCGGAGGGTGTGTGTGTGAGAGTGCGGTGTGTGTGTGTGTGTGCGGTGGGTGTGTGTGTGTGTGTGAGTGCGGTGGGTGTGTGTGTGTGAGTGCGGTGGGTGTGTGTGTGAGAGTGCGGTGCGTGTGTGTGTGAGAATGCGGTGGGTGTGTGTGTGTGTGTGTGAGTACGGTGGGTGGGTGTGTGTGTGTGAGTACGGTGGGTGGGTGTGTGTGTGTGTGTGTGAGTGCGGTGAGTGCGGTGTGTGTGTGTGTCTGAGAGTGTGGTGGGTGTGTGTGTCTGAGAGTGTGGTGGGTGTGTGTGTCTGAGAGTGCGGTGGGTGTGTGTGAGAGTACGGTGGGTGTGTGTGAGAGTGCGGTGGGTGTGTGTGTGAGAGTGCGGTGGGTGTGTGTGTGTGTGAGAGAGTGCGGTGGGTGTGTGTGAGAGTACGGTGGGTGTGTGTGAGAGTGCGGTGGGTGTGTGTGTGAGAGTGCGGTGGGTGTGTGTGTGTGTGTGAGAGTGCGGTGAGTGCGCTGTGTGTGTGTGTTAGAGAGTGCGGTGGGTGTGTGTGTCTGTGAGAGTGCGGTGGATGTGTGTGTCTGTGAGAGTGCAGTGGGTGTGTGTGTTTGAGAGTGCGGTGGCTGTGTGTGTGTGTGAGAGTACGGTGGGTGTGTGTGTGTTTGTGTGAGAGTGCGGTGGGTGTGTGTGTGTGAGTGCGGTGGGTGTGTGTGTGTGAGATTGCGGTGGGTGTGTGTGTGAGAGTGCGGTGGGTGTGTGTGTGTGTGTGAGAGTGCGGTGGGTGTGTGTGTGTGAGAGTGCGGTGGGTGTGTGTGTGTGAGAGTGCGGTGGGTGTGTGTGTGTATGAGAGTGCGGTAGGTGTGTGTTTGTGAGAGAGTGCGGTAGGTGTTCGTGTGAGAGAGTGCGGTAGGTGTTCGTGTGAGAGAGTGCGGTGGGTGGGTGTGTGAGAGTGCGGTGTGTGTGTGTGAGAGAGTGCGGTGGGTGTGTGTGTGAGAGAGTGCGGTGGGTGTGTGTGTGTGAGAGTGCGGTGGGTGTGTGTGTGTGAGAGTGCAGTGGGTGTGTGTGTGTGTGTGTGTGTGAGAGTGCGGTGGGTGTGTGTGAGATTGAGTGCGGTGTGTGTGTATGTGAGAGTGCGGTGTGTGTGTGAGAGTGCGGTGTGTGTGTGTGTGAGAGTGCGGTGGGTGTGTGTGTGAGTGCGGTGGGTGGGTGTGTGTCTGAGTGCGGTGGGTGGGTGTGTGTGAGAGTGCGGTGGGTGGGTGTGTGTGAGAGTGCGGAGGGTGGGTGTGTGTGAGAGTGCGGTGGGTGGGTGTGTGTGTGTGAGAGTGTGGTGGGTGTGTGTGTGTGAGAGTGCGGTGGGTGTGTGTGTGTGAGAGTGCGGTGGGTGTGTGTGTGTGAGAGTGCGGTGGGTGTGTGTGTGTGAGAGTGCGGTGGGTGTGTGTGTGTGAGAGTGCGGTGGGTGTGTGTGTGTGAGATTGCGGTGGGTGTGTGTGTGTGAGAGTGGTGTGTGTGTGTGTGTGTGTGTGTGTGAGAGTGCGGGGGGTGTGTGTGTGTGAGAGTGCGGTGGGTGTGTGTGTGTGAGAGTGCGGTGGGTGGGTGTGTGTGTGTGTGTGTGAGAGTGCGGTGGGTGTGTGTGTGTGAGAGTGCGGTAGGTGTGTGTTTGTGAGAGAGTGCGGTAGGTGTTCGTGTGAGAGAGTGCGATAGGTGTTCGTGTGAGAGAGTGCGGTGGGTGTGTGTGTGAGAGTGCGGTGGGTGTGTGTGTGTGAGAGAGTGCGGTGGGTGTGTGTGTGTGAGAGTGCAGTGGGTGTGTGTGTGTGTGTGTGTGTGAGAGTGCGGTGGGTGTGTGTGAGATTGAGTGCGGTGTGTGTGTATGTGAGAGTGCGGTGTGTGTGTGAGAGTGCGGTGGGTGTGTGTGTGAGTGCGGTGGGTGGGTGTGTGTCTGAGTGCGGTGGGTGGGGTGTGTGTGAGAGTGCGGTGGGTGGGTGTGTGTGTGTGAGAGTGTGGTGGGTGTGTGTGTGTGAGAGTGCGGTGGGTGTGTGTGTGTGAGAGTGCGGTGGGTGTGTGTGTGTGAGAGTGCGGTGGGTGTGTGTGTGTGAGAGTGCGGTGGGTGTGTGTGTGTGAGATTGCGGTGGGTGTGTGTGTGTGAGAGTGGTGTGTGTGTGTGTGTGTGTGTGAGAGTGCGGGGGGTGTGTGTGTGTGAGAGTGCGGTGGGTGTGTGTGTGTGAGAGTGCGGTGGGTGTGTGTGTGTGAGAGAGTGCGGTGGGTGTGTGTGTGTGAGAGTGCGGTAGGTGTGTGTTTGTGAGAGAGTGCGGTAGGTGTTCGTGTGAGAGAGTGCGGTAGGTGTTCGTGTGAGAGAGTGCGGTGGGTGTGTGTGTGAGAGTGCGGTGGGTGTGTGTGTGTGAGAGAGTGCGGTGGGTGTATGTGTGTGAGAGTGCAGTGGGTGTGTGTGTGTGTGTGTGAGAGTGCGGTGGGTGTGTGTGAGATTGAGTGCGGTGTGTCTGTATGTGAGAGTGCGGTGTGTGTGTGAGAGTGCGGTGGGTGTGTGTGTGAGAGTGCGGTGGGTGTGTGTGTGAGTGTGGTGGGTGGGTGTGTGTCTGAGTGCGGTGGGTGGGTGTGGGTGAGTGCGGTGGGTGGTTGTGTTTGAGAGTGCGGTGGGTGGGTGTGTGTGAGAGTGCGGTGGGTGGGTGTGTGTGTGTGAGAGTGCGGTGGGTGTGTGTGTGTGAGATTACGGTGGGTGTGTGTGTGTGAGAGTGGTGTGGGTGTGTGTGTGTGAGAGTGCGGTGGGTGTGTGTGTGTGAGAGTGCGGTGGGTGTGTGTGTGTGAGAGTGCGGTAGGTGTGTGTGTGTGAGAGTGCGGTAGGTGTGTGTGTGTGAGAGTGCGGTGGGTGTGTGTGTGAGAGTGCGGTGGGTGTGTGTGTGTGAGAGTGCGGTGGGTGGATGTGTGTGTGTGAGAGTGCGTTGGGTGTGTGTGTGTGAGAGTGCGGTAGGTGTGTGTTTGTGAGAGAGTGCGGTAGGTGTTTCGTGTGAGAGAGTGCGGTAGGTGTTCGTGTGAGAGAGTGCGGTGGGTGTGTGTGTGAGAGTGCGGTGGGTGTGTGTGTGTGAGAGAGTGCGGTGGGTGTGTGTGTGAGAGTGCAGTGGGTGTGTGTGTGTGTGTGAGAGAGCGGTGGGTGTGTGTGAGATTGAGTGCGGTGTGTGTGTATGTGAGAGTGCGGTGTGTGTGTGAGAGTGCGGTGGGTGTGTGTGTGAGAGTGCGGTGGGTGTGTGTGTGAGAGTGCGGTGGGTGTGTGTGTGAGTGCGGTGGGTGGGTGTGTGTCTGAGTGCGGTGGGTGGGTGTGTGTGAGAGTGCGGTGGGTGTGTGTGTGTGAGAGTGCGGTGGGTGTGTGTGTGAGTGCGGTGGGTGGGTGTGTGTCTGAGTGCGGTGGGTGGGTGTGTGTGAGAGTGCGGTGGGTGGGTGTGTGTGAGAGTGCGGTGGGTGGGTGTGTGTGAGAGTGCGGTGGGTGGGTGTGTGTGTGTGAGAGTGCGGTGGGTGGGTGTGTGTGAGAGTGCGGTGGGTGTGTGTGTGTGAGAGTGCGGTGGGTGTGTGTGTGTGAGAGTGCGGTGGGTGTGTGTGTGTGAGAGTGCGGTGGGTGTGTGTGTGTGAGAGTGCGGTGGGTGTGTGTGTGTGAGATTGCGGTGGGTGTGTGTGTGTGAGAGTGGTGTGTGTGTGTGTGTGTGTGTGAGAGTGCGGGGGGTGTGTGTGTGTGAGAGTGCGGGGGGTGTGTGTGTGTGAGAGTGCGGTGGGTGTGTGTGTGTGAGAGTGCGGTGGGTGTGTGTGTGTGAGAGTGCGGTAGGTGTGTGTTTGTGAGAGAGTGCGGAAGGTGTTCGTGTGAGAGAGTGCGGTAGGTGTTCGTGTGAGAGAGTGCAGTGGGTGTGTGTGTGAGAGTGCGGTGGGTGTGTGTGTGTGAGAGAGTGCGGTGGGTGTGTGTGTGTGAGAGTGCAGTGGGTGTGTGTGTGTGTGTGTGTGTGAGAGTTTGGTGGGTGTGTGTGAGATTGAGTGCGGTGTGTGTGTATGTGAGAGTGCGGTGTGTGTGTGAGAGTGCGGTGGGTGTGTGTGTGAGAGTGCGGTGGGTGTGTGTGTGAGAGTGCGGTGGGTGTGTGTGAGAGTGCGGTGGGTGTGTGTGTGAGAGTGCGGTGGGTGTGTGTGTGTGTGAGAGAGTGCGGTGGGTGTGTGTGAGAGTACGGTGGGTGTGTGTGAGAGTGCGGTGGGTGTGTGTGTGAGAGTGCGGTGGGTGTGTGTGTGTGTGTGAGAGTGCGGTGAGTGCGCTGTGTGTGTGTGTTAGAGAGTGCGGTGGGTGTGTGTGTCTGTGAGAGTGCGGTGGATGTGTGTGTCTGTGAGAGTGCAGTGGGTGTGTGTGTTTGAGAGTGCGGTGGCTGTGTGTGTGTGTGAGAGTACGGTGGGTGTGTGTGTGTTTGTGTGAGAGTGCGGTGGGTGTGTGTGTGTGAGTGCGGTGGGTGTGTGTGTGTGAGATTGCGGTGGGTGTGTGTGTGAGAGTGCGGTGGGTGTGTGTGTGTGTGTGAGAGTGCGGTGGGTGTGTGTGTGTGAGAGTGCGGTGGGTGTGTGTGTGTGAGAGTGCGGTGGGTGTGTGTGTGTATGAGAGTGCGGTAGGTGTGTGTTTGTGAGAGAGTGCGGTAGGTGTTCGTGTGAGAGAGTGCGGTAGGTGTTCGTGTGAGAGAGTGCGGTGGGTGGGTGTGTGAGAGTGCGGTGTGTGTGTGTGAGAGAGTGCGGTGGGTGTGTGTGTGAGAGAGTGCGGTGGGTGTGTGTGTGTGAGAGTGCGGTGGGTGTGTGTGTGTGAGAGTGCAGTGGGTGTGTGTGTGTGTGTGTGTGTGAGAGTGCGGTGGGTGTGTGTGAGATTGAGTGCGGTGTGTGTGTATGTGAGAGTGCGGTGTGTGTGTGAGAGTGCGGTGTGTGTGTGTGTGAGAGTGCGGTGGGTGTGTGTGTGAGTGCGGTGGGTGGGTGTGTGTCTGAGTGCGGTGGGTGGGTGTGTGTGAGAGTGCGGTGGGTGGGTGTGTGTGAGAGTGCGGAGGGTGGGTGTGTGTGAGAGTGCGGTGGGTGGGTGTGTGTGTGTGAGAGTGTGGTGGGTGTGTGTGTGTGAGAGTGCGGTGGGTGTGTGTGTGTGAGAGTGCGGTGGGTGTGTGTGTGTGAGAGTGCGGTGGGTGTGTGTGTGTGAGATTGCGGTGGGTGTGTGTGTGTGAGAGTGGTGTGTGTGTGTGTGTGTGTGTGTGTGAGAGTGCGGGGGGTGTGTGTGTGTGAGAGTGCGGTGGGTGTGTGTGTGTGAGAGTACGGTGGGTGGGTGTGTGTGTGTGTGTGTGAGAGTGCGGTGGGTGTGTGTGTGTGTGAGAGTGCGGTAGGTGTGTGTTTGTGAGAGAGTGCGGTAGGTGTTCGTGTGAGAGAGTGCGATAGGTGTTCGTGTGAGAGAGTGCGGTGGGTGTGTGTGTGAGAGTGCGGTGGGTGTGTGTGTGTGAGAGAGTGCGGTGTGTGTGTGTGAGAGTGCAGTGGGTGTGTGTGTGTGTGTGTGTGTGAGAGTGCGGTGGGTGTGTGTGAGATTGAGTGCGGTGTGTGTGTATGTGAGAGTGCGGTGTGTGTGTGAGAGTGCGGTGGGTGTGTGTGTGAGTGCGGTGGGTGGGTGTGTGTCTGAGTGCGGTGGGTGGGTGTGTGTGAGAGTGCGGTGGGTGGGTGTGTGTGTGTGAGAGTGTGGTGGGTGTGTGTGTGTGAGAGTGCGGTGGGTGTGTGTGTGTGAGAGTGCGGTGGGTGTGTGTGTGTGAGAGTGCGGTGGGTGTGTGTGTGTGAGAGTGCGGTGGGTGTGTGTGTGTGAGATTGCGGTGGGTGTGTGTGTGTGAGAGTGGTGTGTGTGTGTGTGTGTGTGAGAGTGCGGGGGGTGTGTGTGTGTGAGAGTGCGGTGGGTGTGTGTGTGTGAGAGTGCGGTGGGTGTGTGTGTGTGTGTGAGAGTGCGGTGGGTGTGTGTGTGTGAGAGTGCGGTAGGTGTGTGTTTGTGAGAGAGTGCGGTAGGTGTTCATGTGAGAGAGTGCGGTAGGTGTTCGTGTGAGAGAGTGCGGTGGGTGTGTGTGTGAGAGTGCGGTGGGTGTGTGTGTGTGAGAGAGTGCGGTGGGTGTATGTGTGTGAGAGTGCAGTGGGTGTGTGTGTGTGTGTGTGTGAGAGTGCGGTGGGTGTGTGTGAGATTGAGTGCGGTGTGTCTGTATGTGAGAGTGCGGTGTGTGTGTGAGAGTGCGGTGGGTGTGTGTGTGAGAGTGCGGTGGGTGTGTGTGTGAGTGCGGTGGGTGGGTGTGTGTCTGAGTGCGGTGGGTGGGTGTGGGTGAGTGCGGTGGGTGGTTGTGTTTGAGAGTGCGGTGGGTGGGTGTGTGTGAGAGTGCGGTGGGTGGGTGTGTGTGTGTGAGAGTGCGGTGGGTGTGTGTGTGTGAGATTACGGTGGGTGTGTGTGTGTGAGAGTGGTGTGGGTGTGTGTGTGTGAGAGTGCGGTGGGTGTGTGTGTGTGAGAGTGCGGTGGGTGTGTGTGTGTGAGAGTGCGGTAGGTGTGTGTGTGTGAGAGTGCGGTAGGTGTGTGTGTGTGAGAGTGCGGTGGGTGTGTGTGTGAGAGTGCGGTGGGTGTGTGTGTGTGAGAGTGCGGTGGGTGGATGTGTGTGTGTGAGAGTGCGTTGGGTGTGTGTGTGTGAGAGTGCGGTAGGTGTGTGTTTGTGAGAGAGTGCGGTAGGTGTTCGTGTGAGAGAGTGCGGTAGGTGTTCGTGTGAGAGAGTGCGGTGGGTGTGTGTGTGAGAGTGCGGTGGGTGTGTGTGTGTGAGAGAGTGCGGTGGGTGTGTGTGTGAGAGTGCAGTGGGTGTGTGTGTGTGTGTGAGAGTGCGGTGGGTGTGTGTGAGATTGAGTGCGGTGTGTGTGTATGTGAGAGTGCGGTGTGTGTGTGAGAGTGCGGTGGGTGTGTGTGTGAGAGTGCGGTGGGTGTGTGTGTGAGAGTGCGGTGGGTGTGTGTGTGAGTGCGGTGGGTGGGTTGTGTGTCTGAGTGCGGTGGGTGGGTGTGTGTGAGAGTGCGGTGGGTGGGTGTGTGTGAGAGTGCGGTGGGTGTGTGTGTGAGTGCGGTGGGTGGGTGTGTGTCTGAGTGCGGTGGGTGGGTGTGTGTGAGAGTGCGGTGGGTGGGTGTGTGTGAGAGTGCGGTGGGTGGGTGTGTGTGAGAGTGCGGTGGGTGGGTGTGTGTGTGTGAGAGTGTGGTGGGTGTGTGTGTGTGAGAGTGCGGTGGGTGTGTGTGTGTGAGAGTGCGGTGGGTGTGTGTGTGTGAGAGTGCGGTGGGTGTGTGTGTGTGAGAGTGCGGTGGGTGTGTGTGTGTGAGAGTGCGGTGGGTGTGTGTGTGTGAGATTGCGGTGGGTGTGTGTGTGTGAGAGTGGTGTGTGTGTGTGTGTGTGTGTGTGAGAGTGCGGGGGGTGTGTGTGTGTGAGAGTGCGGTGGGTGTGTGTGTGTGAGAGTGCGGTGGGTGTGTGTGTGTGAGAGTGCGGTAGGTGTGTGTTTGTGAGAGAGTGCGGAAGGTGTTCGTGTGAGAGAGTGCGGTAGGTGTTCGTGTGAGAGAGTGCAGTGGGTGTGTGTGTGAGAGTGCGGTGGGTGTGTGTGTGTGAGAGAGTGCGGTGGGTGTGTGTGTGTGAGAGTGCAGTGGGTGTGTGTGTGTGTGTGTGTGTGAGAGTGCGGTGGGTGTGTGTGAGATTGAGTGCGGTGTGTGTGTATGTGAGAGTGCGGTGTGTGTGTGAGAGTGCGGTGGGTGTGTGTGTGAGAGTGCGGTGGGTGTGTGTGTGAGTGCGGTGGGTGGGTGTGTGTCTGAGTGCGGTGGGTGTGTGTGTGTGAGAGTGCGGTGGGTGGGTGTGTGTGAGAGTGCGGTGGGTGGGTGTGTGTGAGAGTGCGGTGGGTGGGTGTGTGTGTGTGAGAGTGTGGTGGGTGTGTGTGTGTGAGAGAGTGCGGTGGGTGTGTGTGTGTGAGAGTGCGGTGGGTGTGTGTGTGTCTGTGAGAGTGCGGTGGGTGTGTGTGTGTGTGAGAGTGCGGTGGGTGTGTGTGTGTGAGATTGCGGTGAGTGTGTGTGTGTGAGAGTGGTGTGTGTGTGTGTGAGAGTGCGGGGGGTGTGTGTGTGAGAGAGTGCGGGGGGTGTGTGTGTGTGTGTGTGAGAGTGCGGTGGGTGTGTGGGTGTGAGAGTGCGGTAGGTGTGTGTTTGTGAGAGAGTGCGGTAGGTGTTCGTGTGAGAGAGTGCGGTAGGTGTTCGTGTGAGAGAGTGCGGTGGGTGTGTGTGTGAGAGTGCGGTGGGTGTGTGTGTGTGAGAGAGTGCGGTGGGTGTATGTGTGTGAGAGTGCAGTGGGTGTGTGTGTGTGTGTGTGAGAGTGCGGTGGGTGTGTGTGAGATTGAGTGCGGGTGTGTCTGTATGTGAGAGTGCGGTGTGTGTGTGAGAGTGCGGTGGGTGTGTGTGTGAGAGTGCGGTGGGTGTGTGTGTGAGTGCGGTGGGTGGGTGTGTGTCTGAGTGCGGTGGGTGGGTGTGGGTGAGTGCGGTGGGTGGTTGTGTTTGAGAGTGCGGTGGGTGGGTGTGTGTGAGAGTGCGGTGGGTGGGTGTGTGTGTGTGAGAGTGCGGTGGGTGTGTGTGTGTGAGATTACGGTGGGTGTGTGTGTGTGAGAGTGGTGTGGGTGTGTGTGTGTGTGAGAGTGCGGTGGGTGTGTGTGTGTGAGAGTGCGGTGGGTGTGTGTGTGTGAGAGTGCGGTAGGTGTGTGTGTGTGAGAGTGCGGTAGGTGTGTGTGTGTGAGAGTGCGGTGGGTGTGTGTGTGAGAGTGCGGTGGGTGTGTGTGTGTGAGAGTGCGGTGGGTGGATGTGTGTGTGTGAGAGTGCGTTGGGTGTGTGTGTGTGAGAGTGCGGTAGGTGTGTGTTTGTGAGAGAGTGCGGTAGGTGTTCGTGTGAGAGAGTGCGGTAGGTGTTCGTGTGAGAGAGTGCGGTGGGTGTGTGTGTGAGAGTGCGGTGGGTGTGTGTGTGTGAGAGAGTGCGGTGGGTGTGTGTGTGAGAGTGCAGTGGGTGTGTGTGTGTGTGTGAGAGTGCGGTGGGTGTGTGTGAGATTGAGTGCGGTGTGTGTGTATGTGAGAGTGCGGTGTGTGTGTGAGAGTGCGGTGGGTGTGTGTGTGAGAGTGCGGTGGGTGTGTGTGTGTGAGATTGCGGTGGGTGTGTGTGTGTGAGAGTGGTGTGTGTGTGTGTGTGTGTGTGAGAGTGCGGGGGGTGTGTGTGTGTGAGAGTGCGGTGGGTGTGTGTGTGTGAGAGTGCGGTGGGTGTGTGTGTGTGTGTGAGAGTGCGGTGGGTGTGTGTGTGTGAGAGTGCGGTAGGTGTGTGTTTGTGAGAGAGTGCGGTAGGTGTTCGTGTGAGAGAGTGCGGTAGGTGTTCGTGTGAGAGAGTGCGGTGGGTGTGTGTGTGAGAGTGCGGTGGGTGTGTGTGTGTGAGAGAATGCGGTGGGTGTATGTGTGTGAGAGTGCAGTGGGTGTGTGTGTGTGTGTGTGAGAGTGCGGTGGGTGTGTGTGAGATTGAGTGCGGTGTGTCTGTATGTGAGAGTGCGGTGTGTGTGTGAGAGTGCGGTGGGTGTGTGTGTGAGAGTGCGGTGGGTGTGTGTGTGAGTGCGGTGGGTGGGTGTGTGTCTGAGTGCGGTGGGTGGGTGTGGGTGAGTGCGGTGGGTGGTTGTGTTTGAGAGTGCGGTGGGTGGGTGTGTGTGAGAGTGCGGTGGGTGGGTGTGTGTGTGTGAGAGTGCGGTGGGTGTGTGTGTGTGAGATTACGGTGGGTGTGTGTGTGTGAGAGTGGTGTGGGTGTGTGTGTGTGAGAGTGCGGTGGGTGTGTGTGTGTGAGAGTGCGGTGGGTGTGTGTGTGTGAGAGTGCGGTAGGTGTGTGTGTGTGAGAGTGCGGTAGGTGTGTGTGTGTGAGAGTGCGGTGGGTGTGTGTGTGAGAGTGCGGTGGGTGTGTGTGTGTGAGAGTGCGGTGGGTGGATGTGTGTGTGTGAGAGTGCGTTGGGTGTGTGTGTGTGAGAGTGCGGTAGGTGTGTGTTTGTGAGAGAGTGCGGTAGGTGTTCGTGTGAGAGAGTGCGGTAGGTGTTCGTGTGAGAGAGTGCGGTGGGTGTGTGTGTGAGAGTGCGGTGGGTGTGTGTGTGTGAGAGAGTGCGGTGGGTGTGTGTGTGAGAGTGCAGTGGGTGTGTGTGTGTGTGTGAGAGTGCGGTGGGTGTGTGTGAGATTGAGTGCGGTGTGTGTGTATGTGAGAGTGCGGTGTGTGTGTGAGAGTGCGGTGGGTGTGTGTGTGAGAGTGCGGTGGGTGTGTGTGTGAGAGTGCGGTGGGTGTGTGTGTGAGTGCGGTGGGTGGGTGTGTGTCTGAGTGCGGTGGGTGGGTGTGTGTGAGAGTGCGGTGGGTGGGTGTGTGTGAGAGTGCGGTGGGTGTGTGTGTGAGTGCGGTGGGTGGGTGTGTGTCTGAGTGCGGTGGGTGTGTGTGTGTGAGAGTGCGGTGGGTGTGTGTGTGTGAGAGTGCGGTGGGTGTGTGTGTGTGAGAGTGCGGTGGGTGTGTGTGTGTGAGAGTGCGGTGGGTGTGTGTGTGTGAGATTGCGGTGGGTGTGTGTGTGTGAGAGTGGTGTGTGTGTGTGTGTGTGTGTGTGTGAGAGTGCGGGGGGTGTGTGTGTGTGAGAGTGCGGGGGGTGTGTGTGTGTGAGAGTGCGGTGGGTGTGTGTGTGTGAGAGTGCGGTGGGTGTGTGTGTGTGAGAGTGCGGTAGGTGTGTGTTTGTGAGAGAGTGCGGAAGGTGTTCGTGTGAGAGAGTGCGGTAGGTGTTCGTGTGAGAGAGTGCAGTGGGTGTGTGTGTGAGAGTGCGGTGGGTGTGTGTGTGTGAGAGAGTGCGGTGGGTGTGTGTGTGTGAGAGTGCAGTGGGTGTGTGTGTGTGTGTGTGTGTGAGAGTTTGGTGGGTGTGTGTGAGATTGAGTGCGGTGTGTGTGTATGTGAGAGTGCGGTGTGTGTGTGAGAGTGCGGTGGGTGTGTGTGTGAGAGTGCGGTGGGTGTGTGTGTGAGAGTGCGGTGGGTGTGTGTGAGAGTGCGGTGGGTGTGTGTGTGAGAGTGCGGTGGGTGTGTGTGTGTGTGAGAGAGTGCGGTGGGTGTGTGTGAGAGTACGGTGGGTGTGTGTGAGAGTGCGGTGGGTGTGTGTGTGAGAGTGCGGTGGGTGTGTGTGTGTGTGTGAGAGTGCGGTGAGTGCGCTGTGTGTGTGTGTTAGAGAGTGCGGTGGGTGTGTGTGTCTGTGAGAGTGCGGTGGATGTGTGTGTCTGTGAGAGTGCAGTGGGTGTGTGTGTTTGAGAGTGCGGTGGCTGTGTGTGTGTGTGAGAGTACGGTGGGTGTGTGTGTGTTTGTGTGAGAGTGCGGTGGGTGTGTGTGTGTGAGTGCGGTGGGTGTGTGTGTGTGAGATTGCGGTGGGTGTGTGTGTGAGAGTGCGGTGGGTGTGTGTGTGTGTGTGTGAGAGTGCGGTGGGTGTGTGTGTGTGAGAGTGCGGTGGGTGTGTGTGTGTGAGAGTGCGGTGGGTGTGTGTGTGTATGAGAGTGCGGTAGGTGTGTGTTTGTGAGAGAGTGCGGTAGGTGTTCGTGTGAGAGAGTGCGGTAGGTGTTCGTGTGAGAGAGTGCGGTGGGTGGGTGTGTGAGAGTGCGGTGTGTGTGTGTGAGAGAGTGCGGTGGGTGTGTGTGTGAGAGAGTGCGGTGGGTGTGTGTGTGTGAGAGTGCGGTGGGTGTGTGTGTGTGAGAGTGCAGTGGGTGTGTGTGTGTGTGTGTGTGTGAGAGTGCGGTGGGTGTGTGTGAGATTGAGTGCGGTGTGTGTGTATGTGAGAGTGCGGTGTGTGTGTGAGAGTGCGGTGTGTGTGTGTGTGAGAGTGCGGTGGGTGTGTGTGTGAGTGCGGTGGGTGGGTGTGTGTCTGAGTGCGGTGGGTGGGTGTGTGTGAGAGTGCGGTGGGTGGGTGTGTGTGAGAGTGCGGAGGGTGGGTGTGTGTGAGAGTGCGGTGGGTGGGTGTGTGTGTGTGAGAGTGTGGTGGGTGTGTGTGTGTGAGAGTGCGGTGGGTGTGTGTGTGTGAGAGTGCGGTGGGTGTGTGTGTGTGAGAGTGCGGTGGGTGTGTGTGTGTGAGATTGCGGTGGGTGTGTGTGTGTGAGAGTGGTGTGTGTGTGTGTGTGTGTGTGTGTGAGAGTGCGGGGGGTGTGTGTGTGTGAGAGTGCGGTGGGTGTGTGTGTGTGAGAGTGCGGTGGGTGGGTGTGTGTGTGTGTGTGTGTGAGAGTGCGGTGGGTGTGTGTGTGTGAGAGTGCGGTAGGTGTGTGTTTGTGAGAGAGTGCGGTAGGTGTTCGTGTGAGAGAGTGCGATAGGTGTTCGTGTGAGAGAGTGCGGTGGGTGTGTGTGTGAGAGTGCGGTGGGTGTGTGTGTGTGAGAGAGTGCGGTGGGTGTGTGTGTGTGAGAGTGCAGTGGGTGTGTGTGTGTGTGTGTGTGTGAGAGTGCGGTGGGTGTGTGTGAGATTGAGTGCGGTGTGTGTGTATGTGAGAGTGCGGTGTGTGTGTGAGAGTGCGGTGGGTGTGTGTGTGAGTGCGGTGGGTGGGTGTGTGTCTGAGTGCGGTGGGTGGGTGTGTGTGAGAGTGCGGTGGGTGGGTGTGTGTGTGTGAGAGTGTGGTGGGTGTGTGTGTGTGAGAGTGCGGTGGGTGTGTGTGTGTGAGAGTGCGGTGGGTGTGTGTGTGTGAGAGTGCGGTGGGTGTGTGTGTGTGAGAGTGCGGTGGGTGTGTGTGTGTGAGATTGCGGTGGGTGTGTGTGTGTGAGAGTGGTGTGTGTGTGTGTGTGTGAGAGTGCGGGGGGTGTGTGTGTGTGAGAGTGCGGTGGGTGTGTGTGTGTGAGAGTGCGGTGGGTGTGTGTGTGTGTGTGAGAGTGCGGTGGGTGTGTGTGTGTGAGAGTGCGGTAGGTGTGTGTTTGTGAGAGAGTGCGGTAGGTGTTCGTGTGAGAGAGTGCGGTAGGTGTTCGTGTGAGAGAGTGCGGTGGGTGTGTGTGTGAGAGTGCGGTGGGTGTGTGTGTGTGAGAGAGTGCGGTGGGTGTATGTGTGTGAGAGTGCAGTGGGTGTGTGTGTGTGTGTGTGAGAGTGCGGTGGGTGTGTGTGAGATTGAGTGCGGTGTGTCTGTATGTGAGAGTGCGGTGTGTGTGTGAGAGTGCGGTGGGTGTGTGTGTGAGAGTGCGGTGGGTGTGTGTGTGAGTGCGGTGGGTGGGTGTGTGTCTGAGTGCGGTGGGTGGGTGTGGGTGAGTGCGGTGGGTGGTTGTGTTTGAGAGTGCGGTGGGTGGGTGTGTGTGAGAGTGCGGTGGGTGGGTGTGTGTGTGTGAGAGTGCGGTGGGTGTGTGTGTGTGAGATTACGGTGGGTGTGTGTGTGTGAGAGTGGTGTGGGTGTGTGTGTGTGAGAGTGCGGTGGGTGTGTGTGTGTGAGAGTGCGGTGGGTGTGTGTGTGTGAGAGTGCGGTAGGTGTGTGTGTGTGAGAGTGCGGTAGGTGTGTGTGTGTGAGAGTGCGGTGGGTGTGTGTGTGAGAGTGCGGTGGGTGTGTGTGTGTGAGATGCGGTGGGTGGATGTGTGTGTGTGAGAGTGCGTTGGGTGTGTGTGTGTGAGAGTGCGGTAGGTGTGTGTTTGTGAGAGAGTGCGGTAGGTGTTCGTGTGAGAGAGTGCGGTAGGTGTTCGTGTGAGAGAGTGCGGTGGGTGTGTGTGTGAGTGTGCGGTGGGTGTGTGTGTGTGAGAGAGTGCGGTGGGTGTGTGTGTGAGAGTGCTGTGGGTGTGTGTGTGTGTGTGAGAGTGCGGTGGGTGTGTGTGAGATTGAGTGCGGTGTGTGTGTATGTGAGAGTGCGGTGTGTGTGTGAGAGTGCGGTGGGTGTGTGTGTGAGAGTGCGGTGGGTGTGTGTGTGAGAGTGCGGTGGGTGTGTGTGTGAGTGCGGTGGGTGGGTGTGTGTGTGTGTGCGGGGGGTGGGTGTGTGTGAGAGTGCGGTGGGGGGGTGTGTGTGAGAGTGCGGTGGGTGTGTGTGTGAGTGCGGTGGGTGGGTGTGTGTCTGAGTGCGGTGGGTGGGTGTGTGTGTGAGTGCGGTGGGTGGGTGTGTGTGTGAGTGCGGTGGGTGGGTGTGTGTGAGAGTGCGGTGGGTGGGTGTGTGTGTGTGAGAGTGTGGTGGGTGTGTGTGTGTGAGAGTGCGGTGGGTGTGTGTGTGTGAGAGTGCGGTGGGTGTGTGTGTGTGAGTGTGCGGTGGGTGTGTGTGTGTGAGAGTGCGGTGGGTGTGTGTGTGTGAGAGTGCGGTGGGTGTGTGTGTGTGAGATTGCGGTGGGTGTGTGTGTGTGAGAGTGGTGTGTGTGTGTGTGTGTGTGTGTGAGAGTGCGGGGGGTGTGTGTGTGTGAGAGTGCGGTGGGTGTGTGTGTGTGAGAGTGCGGTGGGTGTGTGTGTGTGAGAGTGCGGTAGGTGTGTGTTTGTGAGAGAGTGCGGAAGGTGTTCGTGTGAGAGAGTGCGGTAGGTGTTCGTGTGAGAGAGTGCAGTGGGTGTGTGTGTGAGAGTGCGGTGGGTGTGTGTGTGTGAGAGAGTGCGGTGGGTGTGTGTGTGTGAGAGTGCAGTGGGTGTGTGTGTGTGTGTGTGTGTGAGAGTGCGGTGGGTGTGTGTGAGATTGAGTGCGGTGTGTGTGTATGTGAGAGTGCGGTGTGTGTGTGAGAGTGCGGTGTGTGTGTGTGTGAGAGTGCGGTGGGTGTGTGTGTGAGTGCGGTGGGTGGGTGTGTGTCTGAGTGCGGTGGGTGGGTGTGTGTGAGAGTGCGGTGGGTGGGTGTGTGTGAGAGTGCGGTGGGTGGGTGTGTGTGAGAGTGCGGTGGGTGGGTGTGTGTGTGTGAGAGTGTGGTGGGTGTGTGTGTGTGAGAGTGCGGTGGGTGTGTGTGTGTGAGAGTGCGGTGGGTGTGTGTGTGTGTGAGAGTGCGGTGGGTGTGTGTGTGTGAGAGTGCGGTGGGTGTGTGTGTGTGAGATTGCGGTGAGTGTGTGTGTGTGAGAGTGGTGTGTGTGTGTGTGAGAGTGCGGGGGGTGTGTGTGTGAGAGAGTGCGGTGGGTGTGTGTGTGTGTGTGTGAGAGTGCGGTGGGTGTGTGTGTGTGAGAGTGCGGTAGGTGTGTGTTTGTGAGAGAGTGCGGTAGGTGTTCGTGTGAGAGAGTGCGGTAGGTGTTCGTGTGAGAGAGTGCGGTGGGTGTGTGTGAGAGAGTGCGGTGGGTGTGTGTGTGTGAGAGTGCGGTGGGTGTGTGTGTGTGAGAGAGTGCGGTGGGTGTATGTGTGTGAGAGTGCAGTGGGTGTGTGTGTGTGTGTGTGAGAGTGCGGTGGGTGTGTGTGAGATTGAGTGCGGTGTGTCTGTATGTGAGAGTGCGGTGTGTGTGTGAGAGTGCGGTGGGTGTGTGTGTGAGAGTGCGGTGGGTGTGTGTGTGAGTGCGGTGGGTGGGTGTGTGTCTGAGTGCGGTGGGTGGGTGTGGGTGAGTGCGGTGGGTGGTTGTGTTTGAGAGTGCGGTGGGTGGGTGTGTGTGAGAGTGCGGTGGGTGGGTGTGTGTGTGTGAGAGTGCGGTGGGTGTGTGTGTGTGAGATTACGGTGGGTGTGTGTGTGTGAGAGTGGTGTGGGTGTGTGTGTGTGTGAGAGTGCGGTGGGTGTGTGTGTGTGAGAGTGCGGTGGGTGTGTGTGTGTGAGAGTGCGGTAGGTGTGTGTGTGTGAGAGTGCGGTAGGTGTGTGTGTGTGAGAGTGCGGTGGGTGTGTGTGTGAGAGTGCGTTGGGTGTGTGTGTGTGAGAGTGCGGTGGGTGGATGTGTGTGTGTGAGAGTGCGTTGGGTGTGTGTGTGTGAGAGTGCGGTAGGTGTGTGTTTGTGAGAGAGTGCGGTAGGTGTTCGTGTGAGAGAGTGCGGTAGGTGTTCGTGTGAGAGAGTGCGGTGGGTGTGTGTGTGAGAGTGCGGTGGGTGTGTGTGTGTGAGAGAGTGCGGTGGGTGTGTGTGTGAGAGTGCAGTGGGTGTGTGTGTGTGTGTGAGAGTGCGGTGGGTGTGTGTGAGATTGAGTGCGGTGTGTGTGTATGTGAGAGTGCGGTGTGTGTGTGAGAGTGCGGTGGGTGTGTGTGTGAGAGTGCGGTGGGTGTGTGTGTGAGAGTGCGGTGGGTGTGTGTGTGAGTGCGGTGGGTGGGTGTGTGTCTGAGTGCGGTGGGTGGGTGTGTGTGAGAGTGCGGTGGGTGGGTGTGTGTGAGAGTGCGGTGGGTGTGTGTGTGAGTGCGGTGGGTGGGTGTGTGTCTGAGTGCGGTGGGTGGGTGTGTGTGAGAGTGCGGTGGGTGGGTGTGTGTGAGAGTGCGGTGGGTGGGTGTGTGTGAGAGTGCGGTGGGTGGGTGTGTGTGTGTGAGAGTGTGGTGGGTGTGGTTGTGTGAGAGTGCGGTGGGTGTGTGTGTGTGAGAGTGCGGTGGGTGTGTGTGTGTGAGAGTGCGGTGGGTGTGTGTGTGTGAGAGTGCGGTGGGTGTGTGTGTGTGAGAGTGCGGTGGGTGTGTGTGTGTGAGATTGCGGTGGGTGTGTGTGTGTGAGAGTGGTGTGTGTGTGTGTGTGTGTGTGTGAGAGTGCGGGGGGTGTGTGTGTGTGAGAGTGCGGTGGGTGTGTGTGTGTGAGAGTGCGGTGGGTGTGTGTGTGTGAGAGTGCGGTAGGTGTGTGTTTGTGAGAGAGTGCGGTAGGTGTTCGTGTGAGAGAGTGCGGTAGGTGTTCGTGTGAGAGAGTGCAGTGGGTGTGTGTGTGAGAGTGCGGTGGGTGTGTGTGTGTGAGAGAGTGCGGTGGGTGTGTGTGTGTGAGAGTGCAGTGGGTGTGTGTGTGTGTGTGTGTGTGTGAGAGTGCGGTGGGTGTGTGTGAGATTGAGTGCGGTGTGTGTGTATGTGAGAGTGCGGTGTGTGTGTGAGAGTGCGGTGTGTGTGTGTGTGAGAGTGCGGTGGGTGTGTGTGTGAGTGCGGTGGGTGGGTGTGTGTGTGAGTGCGGTGGGTGGGTGTGTGTGAGAGTGCGGTGGGTGGGTGTGTGTGAGAGTGCGGTGGGTGGGTGTGTGTGAGAGTGCGGTGGGTGGGTGTGTGTGTGTGAGAGTGTGGTGGGTGTGTGTGTGTGAGAGTGCGGTGGGTGTGTGTGTGTGAGAGTGCGGTGGGTGTGTGTGTGTGTGAGAGTGCGGTGGGTGTGTGTGTGTGAGAGTGCGGTGGGTGTGTGTGTGTGAGATTGCGGTGAGTGTGTGTGTGTGAGAGTGGTGTGTGTGTGTGTGAGAGTGCGGGGGGTGTGTGTGTGAGAGAGTGCGGTGGGTGTGTGTGTGTGTGTGTGAGAGTGCGGTGGGTGTGTGTGTGTGTGTGTGAGAGTGCGGTGGGTGTGTGTGTGTGAGAGTGCGGTAGGTGTGTGTTTGTGAGAGAGTGCGGTAGGTTTTCGTGTGAGAGAGTGCGGTAGGTGTTCGTGTGAGAGAGTGCGGTGGGTGTGTGTGTGAGAGTGCGGTGGGTGTGTGTGTGTGATAGAGTGCGGTGGGTGTATGTGTGTGAGAGTGCAGTGGGTGTGTGTGTGTGTGTGTGAGAGTGCGGTGGGTGTGTGTGAGATTGAGTGCGGTGTGTGTGTATGTGAGAGTGCGGTGTGTGTGTGAGAGTGCGGTGGGTGTGTGTGTGAGAGTGCGGTGGGTGTGTGTGTGAAAGTGCGGTGGGTGTGTGTCTGAGTGCGGTGGGTGGGTGTGTGTCTGAGTGCGGTGGGTGGGTGTGGGTGAGTGCGGTGGGTGGGTGTGTTTGAGAGTGCGGTGGGTGGGTGTGTGTGAGAGTGCGGTGGGTGGGTGTGTGTGTGTGAGAGTGCGGTGGGTGTGTGTGTGTGAGATTGCGGTGGGTGTGTGTGTGTGAGAGTGGTGTGGGTGTGTGTGTGTGTGAGCGTGCGGTGGGGTGTGTGTGTGTGAGAGTGCGGTGGGTGTGTGTGTGTGAGAGTGCGGTAGGTGTGTGTGTGTGAGAGTGCGGTAGGTGTGTGTGTGTGAGAGTGCGGTGGGTGTGTGTGTGTGAGAGTGCGGTGGGTGTGTGTGTGTGAGAGTGCGGTGGGTGTGTGTGTGTGAGAGTGCGGTAGGTGTGTGTTTGTGAGAGAGTGCGGTAGGTGTTCGTGTGAGAGAGTGCGGTAGGTGTTCGTGTGAGAGAGTGCGGTGGGTGTGTGTGTGAGAGTGCGGTGGGTGTGTGTGTGTGAGAGAGTGCGGTGGGTGTGTGTGTGAGAGTGCAGTGGGTGTGTGTGTGTGTGTGAGAGTGCGGTGGGTGTGTGTGAGATTGAGTGCGGTGTGTGTGTATGTGAGAGTGCGGTGTGTGTGTGAGAGTGCGGTGGGTGTGTGTGTGAGAGTGCGGTGGGTGTGTGTGTGAGAGTGCGGTGGGTGTGTGTGTGAGAGTGCGGTGGGTGTGTGTGTGAGTGCGGTGGGTGGGTGTGTGTCTGAGTGCGGTGGGTGGGTGTGTGTGAGAGTGCGGTGGGTGGGTGTGTGTGAGAGTGCGGTGGGTGGGTGTGTGTGAGAGTGCGGTGGGTGGGTGTGTGTGAGAGTGCGGTGGGTGGGTGTGTGTGAGAGTGCGGTGGGTGGGTGTGTGTGTGTGAGAGTGCGGTGGGTGTGTGTGTGTGAGAGTGCGGTGGGTGTGTGTGTGTGTGAGAGTGCGGTGGGTGTGTGTGTGTGAGAGTGCGGTGGGTGTGTGTGTGTGAGAGTGCGGTGGGTGTGTGTGTGTGAGAGTGCGGTGGGTGTGTGTGTGTGAGTGCGGTGGGTGGGTGTGTGAGAGTGCGGTGGGTGTGTGTGTGAGAGTGCGGTGGGTGTGTGTGTGAGAGAGTGCGGTGGGTGTGTGTGAGAGAGTGCGGAGGGTGTGTGTGAGAGAGTGCGGTGGGTGTGTGTGAGAGTGCGGTGGGTGTGTGTGTGAGAGTGTTGTGGGTGTGTGTGTGTGAGTGCGGTGGGTGTGTGTGTGTGAGAGTGCGGTGTGTGTGTGTGTGTGTGTGAGAGAGTGCAGTGGGTGTGTGTGTGTGAGAGTACGGTGGGTGTGTGTGTGAGAGTGTGGTGAGTGTGTGTGTGAGAGTGCAGTGGGTGTGTGTGTGTGTGTGTGAGAGTGCGATGAGTGCGGTGTGTGTGTGTGTGTGTGAGAGAGTGCGGTGGGTGTGTGTGTCTGTGAGAGTGCGGTGGGTGTGTGTGTGTTTGTGTGAGAGTGCGGTGGGTGTGTGTGTGTGAGTACGCTGGGTGTGTGTGTGTGAGAGTGCGGTGGGTGTGTGTGTGAGAGTGCGGTGGGTGTGTGTGTGTGTGTGAGAGTGCGGTGTGTGTGTGTGTGTGAGAGAGTGTGGTGGGTGTGTGTGTGTGAGAGTGCGGTGGGTGTGTGTGTGTGAGTGCGGTGGGTGTGTGTGTGAGAGTGCGGTGGGTGTGTGTGTGTGTGTGAGAGTGCGGTGGGTGTGTGTGTGTGTGAGAGTGCGGTGGGTGTGTGTGTGTATGAGAGTGCGGTAGGTGTGTGTTTGTGAGAGAGTGCGGTAGGTGTTCGTGTGAGAGAGTGCGGTAGGTGTTCGTGTGAGAGAGTGCGGTGGGTGGGTGTGTGAGAGTGCGGTGGGTGTTTGTGTGAGAGTGCGGTGGGTGTGTGTGTGTGAGAGAGTGCGGTGGGTGTGTGTGTGTGAGAGTGCAGTGGGTGGGTGTGTGTGTGTGTGTGTGTGTGTGTGTGAGAGTGCGGTGGGTGTGTGTGAGATTGAGTGCGGTGTGTGTGTGAGAGTGCGGTGGGTGTGTGTGTGAGAGTGCGGTGGGTGTGTGTGTAAGTGCGGTGGGTGGGTGTGTGTCTGAGTGCGGTGGGTGGGTGTGTGTGAGAGTGCGGTGGGTGGGTGTGTGTGAGAGTGCGGTGGGTGGGTGTGTGTGAGAGTGCGGTGGGTGGGTGTGTGTGAGAGTGCGGTGGGTGGGTGTGTGTGAGTGAGAGTGTGGTGGGTGTGTGTGTGTGAGAGTGCGGTGTGTGTGTGTGTGTGAGAGTGCGGTGGGTGTGTGTGTGTGAGAGTGCGGTGGGTGTGTGTGTGTGAGATTGCGGTGGGTGTGTGTGTGTGAGAGTGGTGTGTGTGTGTGTGTGTGTGTGTGAGAGTGCGGTGGGTGTGTGTGTGTGAGAGTGCGGTGGGTGTGTGTGTGTGTGAGAGTGCGGTGGGTGTGTGTGTGTGAGAGTGCGGTAGGTGTGTGTTTGTGAGAGAGTGCGGTAGGTGTTCGTGTGAGAGAGTGCGGTAGGTGTTCGTGTGAGAGAGTGCGGTAGGTGTTCGTGTGAGAGAGTGCGGTGGGTGTGTGTGTGAGAGTGCGGTGGGTGTGTGTGTGTGAGAGAGTGCGGTGGGTGTATGTGTGTGAGAGTGCAGTGGGTGTGTGTGTGTGTGTGAGAGTGCGGTGGGTGTGTGTGAGATTGAGTGCGGTGTGTGTGTATGTGAGAGTGCGGTGTGTGTGTGAGAGTGCGGTGGGTGTGTGTGTGAGAGTGCGGTGGGTGTGTGTGTGAGTGCGGTGGGTGGGTGTGTGTCTGAGTGCGGTGGGTGGGTGTGTGTGAGTGCGGTGGGTGGGTGTGTGTGAGAGTGCGGTGGGTGGGTGTGTGTGAGAGTGCGGTGGGTGGGTGTGTGTGAGAGTGCGGTGGGTGGGTGTGTGTGTGTCAGAGTGCGGTGGGTGTGTGTGTGTGAGATTGCGGTGGGTGTGTGTGTGTGAGAGTGGTGTGGGTGTGTGTGTGTGTGAGAGTGCGGTGGGTGTGTGTGTGTGAGAGAGCGGTGGGTGTGTGTGTGTGTGAGAGTGCGGTGGGTGTGTGTGTGTGAGAGTGCGGTGGGTGTGTGTGTGTGAGAGTGCGGTGGGTGGGTGTGTGTGTGTGAGAGTGCGGTGGGTGTGTGTGTGTGAGAGTGCGGTGGGTGTGTGTGTGTGAGAGTGCGGTGGGTGTGTGTGTGTGAGAGTGCGGTGGGTGTGTGTGTGTGAGAGTGCGGTGGGTGTGTGTGTGTGAGAGTGCGGTAGGTGTGTGTTTGTGAGAGAGTGCGGTAGGTGTTCGTGTGAGAGAGTGCGGTAGGTGTTCGTGTGAGAGAGTGCGGTGGGTGTGTGTGTGAGAGTGCGGTGGGTGTGTGTGTGTGAGAGAGTGCGGTGGGTGTGTGTGTGAGAGTGCGGTGGGTGTGTGTGAGATTGAGTGTGGTGTGTGTGTATGTGAGAGTGCGGTGTGTGTGTGAGAGTGCAGTGGGTGTGTGTGTGAGAGTGCGGTGGGTGTGTGTGTGAGAGTGCGGTGGGTGTGTGTGTGAGTGCGGTGGGTGGGTGTGTGTGTGTGAGAGTGCGGTGGGTGTGTGTGTGTGAGAGTGGTGGGTGTGTGTGTGTGAGAGTGCGGTGGGTGTGTGTGTGTGAGAGTGCGGTGGGTGTGTGTGTGTGAGATTGCGGTGGGTGTGTGTGTGTGAGTGGTGTGGGTGTGTGTGTGTGTGAGAGTGCGGTGGGTGTGTGTGTGTGAGAGTGCGGTGGGTGTGTGTGTGTGAGAGTGCGGTGGGTGTGTGTGTGAGAGAGTGCGGTGGGTGTGTGAGAGAGAGTGCGGTGGGTGTGTGAGAGAGAGTGCGGTGGGTGTGTGTGAGAGAGTGCGGAGGGTGTGTGTGAGAGAGTGCGGAGGGTGTGTGTGAGAGAGTGCGGTGGGTGTGTGTGAGAGAGTGCGGTGGGTGTGTGTGAGAGAGTGCGGTGGGTGTGTGTGTGAGAGTGTTGTGGGTGTGTGTGTGTGAGTGCGGTGGGTGTGTGTGTGTGAGTGCGCTGGGTGTGTGTGTGTGAGAGTGCGGTGTGTGTGTGTGTGTGTGTGAGAGAGTGCAGTGGGTGTGTGTGTGTGAGAGTGCGGTGGGTGTGTGTGTGAGTGTGTGTGAGAGTGTGGTGAGTGTGTGTGTGAGAGTGCAGTGGGTGTGTGTGTGTGTGTGAGAGTGCGATGAGTGCGGTGTGTGTGTGTGTGTGTGTGTGAGAGAGTGCGGTGGGTGTGTGTGTCTGTGAGAGTGCGGTGGGTGTGTGTGTCTGTGAGAGTGCGGTGGCTGTGTGGGTGTGTGTATGTGAGTGCGGTGTGTGTGTGTGTGAGAGTGCGGTGTGTGTGTGTGTGTGTGTGAGAGTGCGGTGTGTGTGTGTGTGTGTGTGTGTGAGAGAGTGTGGTGGGTGTGTGTCTGTGAGAGTGCGGTGGGTGTGTGTGTGAGAGTGCGGTGGCTGTGTGTATGTGTGAGAGTGCGGTGGCTGTGTGTATGTGTGAGAGTGCGGTGGGTGTGTGTGTGAGAGTGCAGTGGGTGTGTGTGTGCGTGTGAGAGTGTGGTGTGTGTGTGTGTGTGTGTGTGTGAGAGAGTGCGGTGGGTATGTGTGTCTGTGAGAGTGCGGTGGGTGTGTGTGTGAGAGTGCGGTGGCTGTGTGTGTGTGTGTGTGAGTATACGGTGGGTGTGTGTGAGAGTGCGGTGGGTGGGTGTGTGTGAGAGTGCGGTGGGTGGGTGTGTGTGTGTGAGAGTGTGGTGGGTGTGTGTGTGTGAGAGTGCGGTGGGTGTGTGTGTGTGAGAGTGCGGTGGGTGTGTGTGTGTGAGATTGCGGTGGGTGTGTGTGTGTGAGAGTGGTGTGTGTGTGTGTGTGTGAGAGTGCGGGGGGTGTGTGTGTGTGAGAGTGCGGTGGGTGTGTGTGTGTGAGAGTGCGGTGGGTGTGTGTGTGTGTGTGTGAGTGCGGTGGGTGTGTGTGTGTGAGAGTGCGGTAGGTGTGTGTTTGTGAGAGAGTGCGGTAGGTGTTCGTGTGAGAGAGTGCGGTAGGTGTTCGTGTGAGAGAGTGCGGTGGGTGTGTGTGTGAGAGTGCGGTGGGTGTGTGTGTGTGAGAGAGTGCGGTGGGTGTATGTGTGTGAGAGTGCAGTGGGTGTGTGTGTGTGTGTGTGAGAGTGCGGTGGGTGTGTGTGAGATTGAGTGCGGTGTGTGTGTATGTGAGAGTGCGGTGTGTGTGTGAGAGTGCGGTGGCTGTGTGTGTGAGAGTGCGGTGGGTGTGTGTGTGAGAGTGCGGTGGGTGTGTGTGTGAGTGCGGTGGGTGGGTGTGTGTCTGAGTGCGGTGGGTGGGTGTGTTTGAGAGTGCGGTGGGTGGGTGTGTGTGAGAGTGCGGTGGGTGGGTGTGTGTGTGTGAGAGTGCGGTGGGTGTGTGTGTGTGAGATTACGGTGGGTGTGTGTGTGTGAGAGTGGTGTGGGTGTGTGTGTGTGTGTGAGAGTGCGGTGGGTGTGTGTGTGTGAGAGTGCGGTGGGTGTGTGTGTGTGAGAGTGCGGTAGGTGTGTGTGTGTGAGAGTGCGGTGGGTGTGTGTGTGTGAGAGTGCGGTGGGTGTGTGTGTGTGAGAGTGCGGTGGGTGTGTGTGTGTGAGAGTGCGGTGGGTGGGTGTGTGTGTGTGAGAGTGCGGTGGGTGTGTGTGTGTGAGAGTGCGGTAGGTGTGTGTTTGTGAGAGAGTGCGGTAGGTGTTCGTGTGAGAGAGTGCGGTAGGTGTTCGTGTGAGAGAGTGCGGTGGGTGTGTGTGTGAGAGTGCGGTGGGTGTGTGTGTTTGTGAGAGAGTGCGGTGGGTGTGTGTGTGAGAGTGCAGTGGGTGTGTGTGTGTGTGTGAGAGTGCGGTGGGTGTGTGTGAGATTGAGTGCGGTGTGTGTGTATGTGAGAGTGCGGTGTGTGTGTGTGAGTGCGGTGGGTGGGTGTGTGTCTGAGTGCGGTGGGTGGGTGTGTGTGAGAGTGCGGTGGGTGGGTGTGTGTGAGAGTGCGGTGGGTGGGTGTGTGTGAGAGTGCGGTGGGTGTGTGTGTGTCTGAGTGCGGTGGGTGGGTGTGTGTGAGAGTGCGGTGGGTGGGTGTGTGTGAGAGTGCGGTGGGTGGGTGTGTGTGAGAGTGCGGTGGGTGTGTGTGTGTGTGTGAGAGTGTGGTGGGTGTGTGTGTGTGAGAGTGCGGTGGGTGTGTGTGTGTGAGAGTGCGGTGGGTGTGTGTGTGTGAGAGTGCGGTGGGTCTGTGTGTGTGAGAGTGCGGTGGGTGTGTGTGTGTGAGATTGCGGTGGGTGTGTGTGTGTGAGAGTGGTGTGTGTGTGTGTGTGTGTGTGAGAGTGCGGGGGGTGTGTGTGTGTGAGAGTGCGGTGGGTGTGTGTGTGTGAGGGTGCGGTGGGTGTGTGTGTGTGAGAGTGCGGTAGGTGTGTGTTTGTGAGAGAGTGCGGTAGGTGTTCGTGTGAGAGAGTGCGGTAGGTGTTCGTGTGAGAGAGTGCGGTGGGTGTGTGTGTGAGAGTGCGGTGGGTGTGTGTGTGAGAGAGAGTGCGGTGGGTGTGTGTGTGTGAGAGTGCAGTGGGTGTGTGTGTGTGTGTGTGAGAGTGCAGTGGGTGTGTGTGTGTGTGTGTGTGTGTGAGAGTGCGGTGGGTGTGTGTGAGATTGAGTGCGGTGTGTGTGTATGTGAGAGTGCGGTGTGTGTGTGAGAGTGCGGTGTGTGTGTGTGTGAGAGTGCGGTGGGTGTGTGTGTGAGTGCGGTGGGTGGGTGTGTGTCTGAGTGCGGTGGGTGGGTGTGTGTGAGAGTGCGGTGGGTGGGTGTGTGTGAGAGTGCGGTGGGTGGGTGTGTGTGTGTGAGAGTGTGGTGGGTGTGTGTGTGTGAGAGTGCGGTGGGTGTGTGTGTGTGAGAGTGCGGTGGGTGTGTGTGTGTGAGAGTGCGGTGGGTGTGTGTGTGTGAGAGTGCGGTGGGTGTGTGTGTGTGAGAGTGCGGTGGGTGTGTGTGTGTGAGATTGCGGTGGGTGTGTGTGTGTGAGAGTGGTGTGTGTGTGTGTGTGTGTGTGTGTGAGAGTGCGGGGGGTGTGTGTGTGTGAGAGTGCGGTGGGTGTGTGTGTGTGTGTGTGAGAGTGCGGTGGGTGTGTGTGTGTGTGTGTGAGAGTGCGGTGGGTGTGTGTGTGTGAGAGTGCGGTAGGTGTGTGTTTGTGAGAGAGTGCGGTAGGTGTTCGTGTGAGAGAGTGCGGTAGGTGTTCGTGTGAGAGAGTGCGGTGGGTGTGTGTGTGAGAGTGCGGTGGGTGTGTGTGTGTGAGAGAGTGCGGTGGGTGTATGTGTGTGAGAGTGCAGTGGGTGTGTGTGTGTGTGTGTGAGAGTGCGGTGGGTGTGTGTGAGATTGAGTGCGGTGTGTGTGTATGTGAGAGTGCGGTGTGTGTGTGAGAGTGCGGTGGCTGTGTGTGTGAGAGTGCGGTGGGTGTGTGTGTGAGAGTGCGGTGGGTGTGTGTGTGAGTGTGGTGGGTGGGTGTGTGTCTGAGTGCGGTGGGTGGGTGTGGGTGAGTGCGGTGGGTGGGTGTGTTTGAGAGTGCGGTGGGTGGGTGTGTGTGAGAGTGCGGTGGGTGGGTGTGTGTGTGTGAGAGTGCGGTGGGTGTGTGTGTGTGAGATTGCGGTGGGTGTGTGTGTGTGAGAGTGGTGTGGGTGTGTGTGTGTGTGAGAGTGCGGTGGGTGTGTGTGTGTGAGAGTGCGGTGGGTGTGTGTGTGTGAGAGTGCGGTAGGTGTGTGTGTGTGAGAGTGCGGTAGGTGTGTGTGTGTGAGAGTGCGGTGGGTGTGTGTGTGTGAGAGTGCGGTGGGTGTGTGTGTGTGAGAGTGCGGTGGGTGTGTGTGTGTGAGAGTGCGGTAGGTGTGTGTTTGTGAGAGAGTGCGGTAGGTGTTCGTGTGAAAGAGTGCGGTAGGTGTTCGTGTGAGAGAGTGCGGTAGGTGTTCGTGTGAGAGAGTGCGGTGGGTGTGTGTGTGAGAGTGCGGTGGGTGTGTGTGTGTGAGAGAGTGCGGTGGGTGTGTGTGTGAGAGTGCAGTGGGTGTGTGTGTGTGTGTGAGAGTGCGGTGGGTGTGTGTGAGATTGAGTGCGGTGTGTGTGTATGTGAGAGTGCGGTGTGTGTGTGAGAGTGCGGTGGGTGTGTGTGTGAGAGTGCGGTGGGTGTGTGTGTGAGAGTGCGGTGGGTGTGTGTGTGAGTGCGGTGGGTGGGTGTGTGTCTGAGTGCGGTGGGTGGGTGTGTGTGAGAGTGCGGTGGGTGGGTGTGTGTGAGAGTGCGGTGGGTGGGTGTGTGTGTGAGAGTGCGGTGGGTGGGTGTGTGTGTGTGAGAGTGCGGTGGGTGTGTGTGTGTAAGAGTGCGGTGGGTGTGTGTGTGTGAGAGTGTGGTGGGTGTGTGTGTGTGAGTGCGGTGGGTGTGTGTGTGTGAGAGTGCGGTGGGTGTGTGTGTGTGAGTGCGGTGGGTGTGTGTGTGAGAGTGCGGTGGGTGTGTGTGTGAGAGTGCGGTGGGTGTGTGTGTGAGAGAGTGCGGTGGGTGTGTGAGAGAGAGTGCGGTGGGTGTGTGTGAGAGAGTGCGGTGGGTGTGTGTGAGAGAGTGCGGAGGGTGTGTGTGAGAGAGTGCGGTGGGTGTGTGTGTGAGAGTGTTGTGGGTGTGTGTGTGTGAGTGCGGTGGGTGTGTGTGTGTGAGAGTGCGGTGTGTGTGTGTGTGTGTGTGTGAGAGAGTGCAGTGGGTGTGTGTGTGTGAGAGTGCGGTGGGTGTGTGTGTGAGTGTGTGTGAGAGTGGTGAGTGTGTGTCTGAGAGTGCAGTGGGTGTGTGTGTGTGTGTGAGAGTGCGATGAGTGCGGTGTGTGTGTGTGTGTGTGTGAGAGAGTGCGGTGGGTGTGTGTGTCTGTGAGAGTGCGGTGGGTGTGTGTGTGTTTGTGTGAGAGTGCGGTGGGTGTGTGTGTGTGAGTACGCTGGGTGTGTGTGTGTGAGAGTGCGGTGGGTGTGTGTGTGAGAGTGCGTTGGGTGTGTGTGTGTGTGTGAGAGTGCGGTGTGTGTGTGTGTGTGTGTGTGAGAGAGTGTGGTGGGTGTGTGTGTGTGAGAGTGCGGTGGGTGTGTGTGTGTGAGTGCGGTGGGTGTGTGTGTGAGAGTGCGGTGGGTGTGTGTGTGTGTGTGAGAGTGCGGTGGGTGTGTGTGTGTGTGAGAGTGCGGTGGGTGTGTGTGTGTATGAGAGTGCGGTAGGTGTGTGTTTGTGAGAGAGTGCGGTAGGTGTTCGTGTGAGAGAGTGCGGTAGGTGTTCGTGTGAGAGAGTGCGGTGGGTGGGTGTGTGAGAGTGCGGTGGGTGTTTGTGTGAGAGTGCGGTGGGTGTGTGTGTGTGAGAGAGTGCGGTGGGTGTGTGTGTGTCAGAGTGCAGTGGGTGTGTGTGTGTGTGTGTGTGTGTGTGAGAGTGCGGTGGGTGTGTGTGAGATTGAGTGCGGTGTGTGTGTGAGAGTGCGGTGGGTGTGTGTGTGAGAGTGCGGTGGGTGTGTGTGTGAGTGCGGTGGGTGGGTGTGTGTCTGAGTGCGGTGGGTGGGTGTGTGTGAGAGTGCGGTGGGTGGGTGTGTGTGAGAGTGCGGTGGGTGGGTGTGTGTGAGAGTGCGGTGGGTGGGTGTGTGTGAGTGAGAGTGTGGTGGGTGTGTGTGTGTGAGAGTGCGGTGGGTGTGTGTGTGTGAGAGTGCGGTGGGTGTGTGTGTGTGAGAGTGCGGTGGGTGTGTGTGTGTGAGAGTGCGGTGGGTGTGTGTGTGTGAGATTGCGGTGGGTGTGTGTGTGTGAGAGTGTGCGGTGGGTGTATGTGTGTGAGAGTGCAGTGGGTGTGTGTGTGTGTGTGTGAGAGTGCGGTGGGTGTGTGTGAGATTGAGTGCGGTGTGTGTGTATGTGAGAGTGCGGTGTGTGTGTGAGAGTGCGGTGGGTGTGTGTGTGAGAGTGCGGTGGGTGTGTGTGTGAGAGTGCGGTGGGTGTGTGTGTGAGTGCGGTGGGTGGGTGTGTGTCTGAGTGCGGTGGGTGGGTGTGTTTGAGAGTGCGGTGGGTGGGTGTGTGTGAGAGTGCGGTGGGTGGGTGTGTGTGTGTGAGAGTGCGGTGGGTGTGTGTGTGTGAGATTACGGTGGGTGTGTGTGTGTGAGAGTGGTGTGGGTGTGTGTGTGTGTGTGAGAGTGCGGTGGGTGTGTGTGTGTGAGAGTGCGGTGGGTGTGTGTGTGTGAGAGTGCGGTAGGTGTGTGTGTGTGAGAGTGCGGTGGGTGTGTGTGTGTGAGAGTGCGGTGGGTGTGTGTGTGTGAGAGTGCGGTGGGTGTGTGTGTGTGAGAGTGCGGTGGGTGGGTGTGTGTGTGTGAGAGTGCGGTGGGTGTGTGTGTGTGAGAGTGCGGTAGGTGTGTGTTTGTGAGAGAGTGCGGTAGGTGTTCGTGTGAGAGAGTGCGGTAGGTGTTCGTGTGAGAGAGTGCGGTGGGTGTGTGTGTGAGAGTGCGGTGGGTGTGTGTGTTTGTGAGAGAGTGCGGTGGGTGTGTGTGTGAGAGTGCAGTGGGTGTGTGTGTGTGTGTGAGAGTGCGGTGGGTGTGTGTGAGATTGAGTGCGGTGTGTGTGTATGTGAGAGTGCGGTGTGTGTGTGTGAGTGCGGTGGGTGGGTGTGTGTCTGAGTGCGGTGGGTGGGTGTGTGTGAGAGTGCGGTGGGTGGGTGTGTGTGAGAGTGCGGTGGGTGGGTGTGTGTGAGAGTGCGGTGGGTGTGTGTGTGTCTGAGTGCGGTGGGTGGGTGTGTGTGAGAGTGCGGTGGGTGGGTGTGTGTGAGAGTGCGGTGGGTGGGTGTGTGTGAGAGTGCGGTGGGTGTGTGTGTGTGTGTGAGAGTGTGGTGGGTGTGTGTGTGTGAGAGTGCGGTGGGTGTGTGTGTGTGAGAGTGCGGTGGGTGTGTGTGTGTGAGAGTGCGGTGGGTCTGTGTGTGTGAGAGTGCGGTGGGTGTGTGTGTGTGAGATTGCGGTGGGTGTGTGTGTGTGAGAGTGGTGTGTGTGTGTGTGTGTGTGTGAGAGTGCGGGGGGTGTGTGTGTGTGAGAGTGCGGTGGGTGTGTGTGTGTGAGGGTGCGGTGGGTGTGTGTGTGTGAGAGTGCGGTAGGTGTGTGTTTGTGAGAGAGTGCGGTAGGTGTTCGTGTGAGAGAGTGCGGTAGGTGTTCGTGTGAGAGAGTGCGGTGGGTGTGTGTGTGAGAGTGCGGTGGGTGTGTGTGTGAGAGAGAGTGCGGTGGGTGTGTGTGTGTGAGAGTGCAGTGGGTGTGTGTGTGTGTGTGTGAGAGTGCAGTGGGTGTGTGTGTGTGTGTGTGTGTGTGAGAGTGCGGTGGGTGTGTGTGAGATTGAGTGCGGTGTGTGTGTATGTGAGAGTGCGGTGTGTGTGTGAGAGTGCGGTGTGTGTGTGTGTGAGAGTGCGGTGGGTGTGTGTGTGAGTGCGGTGGGTGGGTGTGTGTCTGAGTGCGGTGGGTGGGTGTGTGTGAGAGTGCGGTGGGTGGGTGTGTGTGAGAGTGCGGTGGGTGGGTGTGTGTGTGTGAGAGTGTGGTGGGTGTGTGTGTGTGAGAGTGCGGTGGGTGTGTGTGTGTGAGAGTGCGGTGGGTGTGTGTGTGTGAGAGTGCGGTGGGTGTGTGTGTGTGAGAGTGCGGTGGGTGTGTGTGTGTGAGAGTGCGGTGGGTGTGTGTGTGTGAGATTGCGGTGGGTGTGTGTGTGTGAGAGTGGTGTGTGTGTGTGTGTGTGTGTGTGTGAGAGTGCGGGGGGTGTGTGTGTGTGAGAGTGCGGTGGGTGTGTGTGTGTGTGTGTGAGAGTGCAGTGGGTGTGTGTGTGTGTGTGTGAGAGTGCGGTGGGTGTGTGTGTGTGAGAGTGCGGTAGGTGTGTGTTTGTGAGAGAGTGCGGTAGGTGTTCGTGTGAGAGAGTGCGGTAGGTGTTCGTGTGAGAGAGTGCGGTGGGTGTGTGTGTGAGAGTGCGGTGGGTGTGTGTGTGTGAGAGAGTGCGGTGGGTGTATGTGTGTGAGAGTGCAGTGGGTGTGTGTGTGTGTGTGTGAGAGTGCGGTGGGTGTGTGTGAGATTGAGTGCGGTGTGTGTGTATGTGAGAGTGCGGTGTGTGTGTGAGAGTGCGGTGGCTGTGTGTGTGAGAGTGCGGTGGGTGTGTGTGTGAGAGTGCGGTGGGTGTGTGTGTGAGTGTGGTGGGTGGGTGTGTGTCTGAGTGCGGTGGGTGGGTGTGGGTGAGTGCGGTGGGTGGGTGTGTTTGAGAGTGCGGTGGGTGGGTGTGTGTGAGAGTGCGGTGGGTGGGTGTGTGTGTGTGAGAGTGCGGTGGGTGTGTGTGTGTGAGATTGCGGTGGGTGTGTGTGTGTGTGAGAGTGGTGTGGGTGTGTGTGTGTGTGAGAGTGCGGTGGGTGTGTGTGTGTGAGAGTGCGGTGGGTGTGTGTGTGTGAGAGTGCGGTAGGTGTGTGTGTGTGAGAGTGCGGTAGGTGTGTGTGTGTGAGAGTGCGGTGGGTGTGTGTGTGTGAGAGTGCGGTGGGTGTGTGTGTGTGAGAGTGCGGTGGGTGTGTGTGTGTGAGAGTGCGGTAGGTGTGTGTTTGTGAGAGAGTGCGGTAGGTGTTCGTGTGAAAGAGTGCGGTAGGTGTTCGTGTGAGAGAGTGCGGTAGGTGTTCGTGTGAGAGAGTGCGGTGGGTGTGTGTGTGAGAGTGCGGTGGGTGTGTGTGTGTGAGAGAGTGCGGTGGGTGTGTGTGTGAGAGTGCAGTGGGTGTGTGTGTGTGTGTGAGAGTGCGGTGGGTGTGTGTGAGATTGAGTGCGGTGTGTGTGTATGTGAGAGTGCGGTGTGTGTGTGAGAGTGCGGTGGGTGTCTGTGTGAGAGTGCGGTGGGTGTGTGTGTGAGAGTGCGGTGGGTGTGTGTGTGAGTGCGGTGGGTGGGTGTGTGTCTGAGTGCGGTGGGTGGGTGTGTGTGAGAGTGCGGTGGGTGGGTGTGTGTGAGAGTGCGGTGGGTGGGTGTGTGTGTGAGAGTGCGGTGGGTGGGTGTGTGTGTGTGAGAGTGCGGTGGGTGTGTGTGTGTAAGAGTGCGGTGGGTGTGTGTGTGTGAGAGTGTGGTGGGTGTGTGTGTGTGAGTGCGGTGGGTGTGTGTGTGTGAGAGTGCGGTGGGTGTGTGTGTGTGAGTGCGGTGGGTGTGTGTGTGAGAGTGCGGTGGGTGTGTGTGTGAGAGTGCGGTGGGTGTGTGTGTGAGAGAGTGCGGTGGGTGTGTGAGAGAGAGTGCGGTGGGTGTGTGTGAGAGAGTGCGGAGGGTGTGTGTGAGAGAGTGCGGTGGGTGTGTGTGAGAGAGTGCGGTGGGTGTGTGTGTGAGAGTGTTGTGGGTGTGTGTGTGTGAGTGCGGTGGGTGTGTGTGTGTGAGAGTGCGGTGTGTGTGTGTGTGTGTGTGAGAGAGTGCAGTGGGTGTGTGTGTGTGAGAGTGCGGTGGGTGTGTGTGTGAGTGTGTGTGAGAGTGTGGTGAGTGTGTGTGTGAGAGTGCAGTGGGTGTGTGTGTGTGTGTGTGAGAGTGCGATGAGTGCGGTGTGTGTGTGTGTGTGTGAGAGAGTGCGGTGGGTGTGTGTGTCTGTGAGAGTGCGGTGGGTGTGTGTGTGTTTGTGTGAGAGTGCGGTGGGTGTGTGTGTGTGAGTACGCTGGGTGTGTGTGTGTGAGAGTGCGGTGGGTGTGTGTGTGAGAGTGCGTTGGGTGTGTGTGTGTGTGTGAGAGTGCGGTGTGTGTGTGTGTGTGTGTGTGAGAGAGTGTGGTGGGTGTGTGTGTGTGAGAGTGCGGTGGGTGTGTGTGTGTGAGTGCGGTGGGTGTGTGTGTGAGAGTGCGGTGGGTGTGTGTGTGTGTGTGAGAGTGCGGTGGGTGTGTGTGTGTGTGAGAGTGCGGTGGGTGTGTGTGTGTATGAGAGTGCGGTAGGTGTGTGTTTGTGAGAGAGTGCGGTAGGTGTTCGTGTGAGAGAGTGCGGTAGGTGTTCGTGTGAGAGAGTGCGGTGGGTGGGTGTGTGAGAGTGCGGTGGGTGTTTGTGTGAGAGTGCGGTGGGTGTGTGTGTGTGAGAGAGTGCGGTGGGTGTGTGTGTGTCAGAGTGCAGTGGGTGTGTGTGTGTGTGTGTGTGTGTGTGAGAGTGCGGTGGGTGTGTGTGAGATTGAGTGCGGTGTGTGTGTGAGAGTGCGGTGGGTGTGTGTGTGAGAGTGCGGTGGGTGTGTGTGTGAGTGCGGTGGGTGGGTGTGTGTCTGAGTGCGGTGGGTGGGTGTGTGTGAGAGTGCGGTGGGTGGGTGTGTGTGAGAGTGCGGTGGGTGGGTGTGTGTGAGAGTGCGGTGGGTGGGTGTGTGTGAGTGAGAGTGTGGTGGGTGTGTGTGTGTGAGAGTGCGGTGGGTGTGTGTGTGTGAGAGTGCGGTGGGTGTGTGTGTGTGAGAGTGCGGTGGGTGTGTGTGTGTGAGAGTGCGGTGGGTGTGTGTGTGTGAGATTGCGGTGGGTGTGTGTGTGTGAGAGTGGTGTGAGAGTGCGGTGGGTGTGTGTGTGTGAGAGTGCGGTGGGTGTGTGTGTGTGAGAGTGCGGTGGGTGTGTGTGTGTGTGAGAGTGCGGTGGGTGTGTGTGTGTGAGAGTGCGGTAGGTGTGTGTTTGTGAGAGAGTGCGGTAGGTGTTCGTGTGAGAGAGTGCGGTAGGTGTTCGTGTGAGAGAGTGCGGTGGGTGTGTGTGTGAGAGTGCGGTGGGTGTGTGTGTGTGAGAGAGTGCGGTGGGTGTATGTGTGTGAGAGTGCAGTGGGTGTGTGTGTGTGTGTGAGAGTGCGGTGGGTGTGTGTGAGATTGAGTGCGGTGTGTGTGTATGTGAGAGTGCGGTGTGTGTGTGAGAGTGCGGTGGGTGTGTGTGTGAGAGTGCGGTGGGTGTGTGTGTGAGTGCGGTGGGTGGGTGTGTGTCTGAGTGCGGTGGGTGGGTGTGTGTGAGTGCGGTGGGTGGGTGTGTGTGAGAGTGCGGTGGGTGGGTGTGTGTGAGAGTGCGGTGGGTGGGTGTGTGTGAGAGTGCGGTGGGTGGGTGTGTGTGAGAGTGCGGTGGGTGGGTGTGTGTGTGTCAGAGTGCGGTGGGTGTGTGTGTGTGAGATTGCGGTGGGTGTGTGTGTGTGAGAGTGGTGTGGGTGTGTGTGTGTGTGAGTGCGGTGGGTGTGTGTGTGTGAGAGAGCGGTGGGTGTGTGTGTGTGTGAGAGTGCGGTGGGTGTGTGTGTGTGAGAGTGCGGTGGGTGTGTGTGTGTGAGAGTGCGGTGGGTGGGTGTGTGTGTGTGAGAGTGCGGTGGGTGTGTGTGTGTGAGAGTGCGGTGGGTGTGTGTGTGTGAGAGTGCGGTGGGTGTGTGTGTGTGAGAGTGCGGTAGGTGTGTGTTTGTGAGAGAGTGCGGTAGGTATTCGTGTGAGAGAGTGCGGTAGGTGTTCGTGTGAGAGAGTGCGGTGGGTGTGTGTGTGAGAGTGCGGTGGGTGTGTGTGTGTGAGAGAGTGCGGTGGGTGTGTGTGTGAGAGTGCGGTGGGTGTGTGTGAGATTGAGTGTGGTGTGTGTGTATGTGAGAGTGCGGTGTGTGTGTGAGAGTGCAGTGGGTGTGTGTGTGAGAGTGCGGTGGGTGTGTGTGTGAGAGTGCGGTGGGTGTGTGTGTGAGTGCGGTGGGTGGGTGTGTGTGAGAGTGCGGTGGGTGTGTGTGTGTGAGAGTGCGGTGGGTGTGTGTGTGTGAGAGTGCGGTGGGTGTGTGTGTGTGAGATTGCGGTGGGTGTGTGTGTGTGAGTGGTGTGGGTGTGTGTGTGTGTGAGAGTGCGGTGGGTGTGTGTGTGTGAGAGTGCGGTGGGTGTGTGTGTGTGAGAGTGCGGTGGGTGTGTGTGTGAGAGTGCGGTGGGTGTGTGTGTGAGAGAGTGCGGTGGGTGTGTGAGAGAGAGTGCGGTGGGTGTGTGTGAGAGAGTGCGGAGGGTGTGTGTGAGAGAGTGCGGTGGGTGTGTGTGAGAGAGTGCGGTGGGTGTGTGTGTGAGAGTGTTGTGGGTGTGTGTGTGTGAGTGCGGTGGGTGTGTGTGTGTGAGAGTGCGGTGGGTGTGTGTGTGTGAGAGTGCGGTGTGTGTGTGTGTGTGTGTGAGAGAGTGCAGTGGGTGTGTGTGTGTGAGAGTGCGGTGGGTGTGTGTGTGAGTGTGTGTGAGAGTGTGGTGAGTGTGTGTGTGAGAGTGCAGTGGGTGTGTGTGTGTGTGTGAGAGTGCGGTGTGTGTGTGTGTGTGTGTGTGAGAGTGCGGTGTGTGTGTGTGTGTGTGTGTGAGAGAGTGTGGTGGGTGTGTGTCTGTGAGAGTGCGGTGGGTGGGTGTGTGTGAGAGTGCGGTGGGTGGGTGTGTGTGAGAGTGCGGTGGGTGGGTGTGTGTGAGAGTGCGGTGGGTGTGTGTGTCTGTGAGAGTGCGGTGGCTGTGTGGGTGTGTGTATGTGAGTGCGGTGTGTGTGTGTGTGTGTGTGAGAGTGTGGTGAGTGTGTGTGTGAGAGTGCAGTGGGTGTGTGTGTGTGTGTGTGAGAGTGCGATGAGTGCGGTGTGTGTGTGTGTGTGTGAGAGAGTGCGGTGGGTGTGTGTGTGTTTGAGAGTGCGGTGGGTGGGTGTGTGTTTGTGTGAGAGTGCGGTGGGTGTGTGTGTGTGAGTACGGTGGGTGTGTGTGTGTGAGAGTGCGGTGGGTGTGTGTGTGAGAGTGCGGTGGGTGTGTGCGTGTGTGTGAGAGTGCGGTGTGTGTTTTTGTGTGTGTGTGAGAGAGTGTGGTGGGTGTGTGTGTGTGAGAGTGCGGTGGGTGTGTGTGTGTGAGTGCGGTGGGTGTGTGTGTGAGAGTGCGGTGGGTGTGTGTGTGTGTGTGAGAGTGCGGTGGGTGTGTGTGTGTGTGAGAGTGCGGTGGGTGTGTGTGTGTATGAGAGTGCCGTAGGTGTGTGTTTGTGAGAGAGTGCGGTAGGTGTTCGTGTGAGAGAGTGCGGTAGGTGTTCGTGTGAGAGAGTGCGGTGGGTGGGTGTGTGAGAGTGCGGTGGGTGTTTGTGTGAGAGTGCGGTGGGTGTGTGTGTGTGAGAGAGTGCGGTGGGTGTGTGTGTGTCAGAGTGCAGTGGGTGTGTGTGTGTGTGTGTGTGTGTGTGAGAGTGCGGTGGGTGTGTGTGAGATTGAGTGCGGTGTGTGTGTGAGAGTGCGGTGGGTGTGTGTGTGAGAGTGCGGTGGGTGTGTGTGTGAGTGCGGTGGGTGGGTGTGTGTCTGAGTGCGGTGGGTGGGTGTGTGTGAGAGTGCGGTGGGTGGGTGTGTGTGAGAGTGCGGTGGGTGGGTGTGTGTGAGAGTGCGGTGGGTGGGTGTGTGTGAGTGAGAGTGTGGTGGGTGTGTGTGTGTGAGAGTGCGGTGGGTGTGTGTGTGTGAGAGTGCGGTGGGTGTGTGTGTGTGAGAGTGCGGTGGGTGTGTGTGTGTGAGAGTGCGGTGGGTGTGTGTGTGTGAGATTGCGGTGGGTGTGTGTGTGTGAGAGTGTGCGGTGGGTGTATGTGTGTGAGAGTGCAGTGGGTGTGTGTGTGTGTGTGTGAGAGTGCGGTGGGTGTGTGTGAGATTGAGTGCGGTGTGTGTGTATGTGAGAGTGCGGTGTGTGTGTGAGAGTGCGGTGGGTGTGTGTGTGAGAGTGCGGTGGGTGTGTGTGTGAGAGTGCGGTGGGTGTGTGTGTGAGTGCGGTGGGTGGGTGTGTGTCTGAGTGCGGTGGGTGGGTGTGTTTGAGAGTGCGGTGGGTGGGTGTGTGTGAGAGTGCGGTGGGTGGGTGTGTGTGTGTGAGAGTGCGGTGGGTGTGTGTGTGTGAGATTACGGTGGGTGTGTGTGTGTGAGAGTGGTGTGGGTGTGTGTGTGTGTGTGAGAGTGCGGTGGGTGTGTGTGTGTGAGAGTGCGGTGGGTGTGTGTGTGTGAGAGTGCGGTAGGTGTGTGTGTGTGAGAGTGCGGTGGGTGTGTGTGTGTGAGAGTGCGGTGGGTGTGTGTGTGTGAGAGTGCGGTGGGTGTGTGTGTGTGAGAGTGCGGTGGGTGGGTGTGTGTGTGTGAGAGTGCGGTGGGTGTGTGTGTGTGAGAGTGCGGTAGGTGTGTGTTTGTGAGAGAGTGCGGTAGGTGTTCGTGTGAGAGAGTGCGGTAGGTGTTCGTGTGAGAGAGTGCGGTGGGTGTGTGTGTGAGAGTGCGGTGGGTGTGTGTGTTTGTGAGAGAGTGCGGTGGGTGTGTGTGTGAGAGTGCAGTGGGTGTGTGTGTGTGTGTGAGAGTGCGGTGGGTGTGTGTGAGATTGAGTGCGGTGTGTGTGTATGTGAGAGTGCGGTGTGTGTGTGTGAGTGCGGTGGGTGGGTGTGTGTCTGAGTGCGGTGGGTGGGTGTGTGTGAGAGTGCGGTGGGTGGGTGTGTGTGAGAGTGCGGTGGGTGGGTGTGTGTGAGAGTGCGGTGGGTGTGTGTGTGTCTGAGTGCGGTGGGTGGGTGTGTGTGAGAGTGCGGTGGGTGGGTGTGTGTGAGAGTGCGGTGGGTGGGTGTGTGTGAGAGTGCGGTGGGTGTGTGTGTGTGTGTGAGAGTGTGGTGGGTGTGTGTGTGTGAGAGTGCGGTGGGTGTGTGTGTGTGAGAGTGCGGTGGGTGTGTGTGTGTGAGAGTGCGGTGGGTCTGTGTGTGTGAGAGTGCGGTGGGTGTGTGTGTGTGAGATTGCGGTGGGTGTGTGTGTGTGAGAGTGGTGTGTGTGTGTGTGTGTGTGTGAGAGTGCGGGGGGTGTGTGTGTGTGAGAGTGCGGTGGGTGTGTGTGTGTGAGGGTGCGGTGGGTGTGTGTGTGTGAGAGTGCGGTAGGTGTGTGTTTGTGAGAGAGTGCGGTAGGTGTTCGTGTGAGAGAGTGCGGTAGGTGTTCGTGTGAGAGAGTGCGGTGGGTGTGTGTGTGAGAGTGCGGTGGGTGTGTGTGTGAGAGAGAGTGCGGTGGGTGTGTGTGTGTGAGAGTGCAGTGGGTGTGTGTGTGTGTGTGTGAGAGTGCAGTGGGTGTGTGTGTGTGTGTGTGTGTGTGAGAGTGCGGTGGGTGTGTGTGAGATTGAGTGCGGTGTGTGTGTATGTGAGAGTGCGGTGTGTGTGTGAGAGTGCGGTGTGTGTGTGTGTGAGAGTGCGGTGGGTGTGTGTGTGAGTGCGGTGGGTGGGTGTGTGTCTGAGTGCGGTGGGTGGGTGTGTGTGAGAGTGCGGTGGGTGGGTGTGTGTGAGAGTGCGGTGGGTGGGTGTGTGTGTGTGAGAGTGTGGTGGGTGTGTGTGTGTGAGAGTGCGGTGGGTGTGTGTGTGTGAGAGTGCGGTGGGTGTGTGTGTGTGAGAGTGCGGTGGGTGTGTGTGTGTGAGAGTGCGGTGGGTGTGTGTGTGTGAGAGTGCGGTGGGTGTGTGTGTGTGAGATTGCGGTGGGTGTGTGTGTGTGAGAGTGGTGTGTGTGTGTGTGTGTGTGTGTGTGAGAGTGCGGGGGGTGTGTGTGTGTGAGAGTGCGGTGGGTGTGTGTGTGTGTGTGTGAGAGTGCGGTGGGTGTGTGTGTGTGTGTGTGAGAGTGCGGTGGGTGTGTGTGTGTGAGAGTGCGGTAGGTGTGTGTTTGTGAGAGAGTGCGGTAGGTGTTCGTGTGAGAGAGTGCGGTAGGTGTTCGTGTGAGAGAGTGCGGTGGGTGTGTGTGTGAGAGTGCGGTGGGTGTGTGTGTGTGAGAGAGTGCGGTGGGTGTATGTGTGTGAGAGTGCAGTGGGTGTGTGTGTGTGTGTGTGAGAGTGCGGTGGGTGTGTGTGAGATTGAGTGCGGTGTGTGTGTATGTGAGAGTGCGGTGTGTGTGTGAGAGTGCGGTGGCTGTGTGTGTGAGAGTGCGGTGGGTGTGTGTGTGAGAGTGCGGTGGGTGTGTGTGTGAGTGTGGTGGGTGGGTGTGTGTCTGAGTGCGGTGGGTGGGTGTGGGTGAGTGCGGTGGGTGGGTGTGTTTGAGAGTGCGGTGGGTGGGTGTGTGTGAGAGTGCGGTGGGTGGGTGTGTGTGTGTGAGAGTGCGGTGGGTGTGTGTGTGTGAGATTGCGGTGGGTGTGTGTGTGTGAGAGTGGTGTGGGTGTGTGTGTGTGTGAGAGTGCGGTGGGTGTGTGTGTGTGAGAGTGCGGTGGGTGTGTGTGTGTGAGAGTGCGGTAGGTGTGTGTGTGTGAGAGTGCGGTAGGTGTGTGTGTGTGAGAGTGCGGTGGGTGTGTGTGTGTGAGAGTGCGGTGGGTGTGTGTGTGTGAGAGTGCGGTGGGTGTGTGTGTGTGAGAGTGCGGTAGGTGTGTGTTTGTGAGAGAGTGCGGTAGGTGTTCGTGTGAAAGAGTGCGGTAGGTGTTCGTGTGAGAGAGTGCGGTAGGTGTTCGTGTGAGAGAGTGCGGTGGGTGTGTGTGTGAGAGTGCGGTGGGTGTGTGTGTGTGAGAGAGTGCGGTGGGTGTGTGTGTGAGAGTGCAGTGGGTGTGTGTGTGTGTGTGAGAGTGCGGTGGGTGTGTGTGAGATTGAGTGCGGTGTGTGTGTATGTGAGAGTGCGGTGTGTGTGTGAGAGTGCGGTGGGTGTCTGTGTGAGAGTGCGGTGGGTGTGTGTGTGAGAGTGCGGTGGGTGTGTGTGTGAGTGCGGTGGGTGGGTGTGTGTCTGAGTGCGGTGGGTGGGTGTGTGTGAGAGTGCGGTGGGTGGGTGTGTGTGAGAGTGCGGTGGGTGGGTGTGTGTGTGAGAGTGCGGTGGGTGGGTGTGTGTGTGTGAGAGTGCGGTGGGTGTGTGTGTGTAAGAGTGCGGTGGGTGTGTGTGTGTGAGAGTGTGGTGGGTGTGTGTGTGTGAGTGCGGTGGGTGTGTGTGTGTGAGAGTGCGGTGGGTGTGTGTGTGTGAGTGCGGTGGGTGTGTGTGTGAGAGTGCGGTGGGTGTGTGTGTGAGAGTGCGGTGGGTGTGTGTGTGAGAGAGTGCGGTGGGTGTGTGAGAGAGAGTGCGGTGGGTGTGTGTGAGAGAGTGCGGAGGGTGTGTGTGAGAGAGTGCGGTGGGTGTGTGTGAGAGAGTGCGGTGGGTGTGTGTGTGAGAGTGTTGTGGGTGTGTGTGTGTGAGTGCGGTGGGTGTGTGTGTGTGAGAGTGCGGTGTGTGTGTGTGTGTGTGTGAGAGAGTGCAGTGGGTGTGTGTGTGTGAGAGTGCGGTGGGTGTGTGTGTGAGTGTGTGTGAGAGTGTGGTGAGTGTGTGTGTGAGAGTGCAGTGGGTGTGTGTGTGTGTGTGTGAGAGTGCGATGAGTGCGGTGTGTGTGTGTGTGTGTGAGAGAGTGCGGTGGGTGTGTGTGTCTGTGAGAGTGCGGTGGGTGTGTGTGTGTTTGTGTGAGAGTGCGGTGGGTGTGTGTGTGTGAGTACGCTGGGTGTGTGTGTGTGAGAGTGCGGTGGGTGTGTGTGTGAGAGTGCGTTGGGTGTGTGTGTGTGTGTGAGAGTGCGGTGTGTGTGTGTGTGTGTGTGTGAGAGAGTGTGGTGGGTGTGTGTGTGTGAGAGTGCGGTGGGTGTGTGTGTGTGAGTGCGGTGGGTGTGTGTGTGAGAGTGCGGTGGGTGTGTGTGTGTGTGTGAGAGTGCGGTGGGTGTGTGTGTGTGTGAGAGTGCGGTGGGTGTGTGTGTGTATGAGAGTGCGGTAGGTGTGTGTTTGTGAGAGAGTGCGGTAGGTGTTCGTGTGAGAGAGTGCGGTAGGTGTTCGTGTGAGAGAGTGCGGTGGGTGGGTGTGTGAGAGTGCGGTGGGTGTTTGTGTGAGAGTGCGGTGGGTGTGTGTGTGTGAGAGAGTGCGGTGGGTGTGTGTGTGTCAGAGTGCAGTGGGTGTGTGTGTGTGTGTGTGTGTGTGTGAGAGTGCGGTGGGTGTGTGTGAGATTGAGTGCGGTGTGTGTGTGAGAGTGCGGTGGGTGTGTGTGTGAGAGTGCGGTGGGTGTGTGTGTGAGTGCGGTGGGTGGGTGTGTGTCTGAGTGCGGTGGGTGGGTGTGTGTGAGAGTGCGGTGGGTGGGTGTGTGTGAGAGTGCGGTGGGTGGGTGTGTGTGAGAGTGCGGTGGGTGGGTGTGTGTGAGTGAGAGTGTGGTGGGTGTGTGTGTGTGAGAGTGCGGTGGGTGTGTGTGTGTGAGAGTGCGGTGGGTGTGTGTGTGTGAGAGTGCGGTGGGTGTGTGTGTGTGAGAGTGCGGTGGGTGTGTGTGTGTGAGATTGCGGTGGGTGTGTGTGTGTGAGAGTGGTGTGAGAGTGCGGTGGGTGTGTGTGTGTGAGAGTGCGGTGGGTGTGTGTGTGTGAGAGTGCGGTGGGTGTGTGTGTGTGTGAGAGTGCGGTGGGTGTGTGTGTGTGAGAGTGCGGTAGGTGTGTGTTTGTGAGAGAGTGCGGTAGGTGTTCGTGTGAGAGAGTGCGGTAGGTGTTCGTGTGAGAGAGTGCGGTGGGTGTGTGTGTGAGAGTGCGGTGGGTGTGTGTGTGTGAGAGAGTGCGGTGGGTGTATGTGTGTGAGAGTGCAGTGGGTGTGTGTGTGTGTGTGAGAGTGCGGTGGGTGTGTGTGAGATTGAGTGCGGTGTGTGTGTATGTGAGAGTGCGGTGTGTGTGTGAGAGTGCGGTGGGTGTGTGTGTGAGAGTGCGGTGGGTGTGTGTGTGAGTGCGGTGGGTGGGTGTGTGTCTGAGTGCGGTGGGTGGGTGTGTGTGAGTGCGGTGGGTGGGTGTGTGTGAGAGTGCGGTGGGTGGGTGTGTGTGAGAGTGCGGTGGGTGGGTGTGTGTGAGAGTGCGGTGGGTGGGTGTGTGTGAGAGTGCGGTGGGTGGGTGTGTGTGTGTCAGAGTGCGGTGGGTGTGTGTGTGTGAGATTGCGGTGGGTGTGTGTGTGTGAGAGTGGTGTGGGTGTGTGTGTGTGTGAGTGCGGTGGGTGTGTGTGTGTGAGAGAGCGGTGGGTGTGTGTGTGTGTGAGAGTGCGGTGGGTGTGTGTGTGTGAGAGTGCGGTGGGTGTGTGTGTGTGAGAGTGCGGTGGGTGGGTGTGTGTGTGTGAGAGTGCGGTGGGTGTGTGTGTGTGAGAGTGCGGTGGGTGTGTGTGTGTGAGAGTGCGGTGGGTGTGTGTGTGTGAGAGTGCGGTAGGTGTGTGTTTGTGAGAGAGTGCGGTAGGTATTCGTGTGAGAGAGTGCGGTAGGTGTTCGTGTGAGAGAGTGCGGTGGGTGTGTGTGTGAGAGTGCGGTGGGTGTGTGTGTGTGAGAGAGTGCGGTGGGTGTGTGTGTGAGAGTGCGGTGGGTGTGTGTGAGATTGAGTGTGGTGTGTGTGTATGTGAGAGTGCGGTGTGTGTGTGAGAGTGCAGTGGGTGTGTGTGTGAGAGTGCGGTGGGTGTGTGTGTGAGAGTGCGGTGGGTGTGTGTGTGAGTGCGGTGGGTGGGTGTGTGTGAGAGTGCGGTGGGTGTGTGTGTGTGAGAGTGCGGTGGGTGTGTGTGTGTGAGAGTGCGGTGGGTGTGTGTGTGTGAGAGTGCGGTGGGTGTGTGTGTGTGAGATTGCGGTGGGTGTGTGTGTGTGAGTGGTGTGGGTGTGTGTGTGTGTGAGAGTGCGGTGGGTGTGTGTGTGTGAGAGTGCGGTGGGTGTGTGTGTGTGAGAGTGCGGTGGGTGTGTGTGTGAGAGTGCGGTGGGTGTGTGTGTGAGAGAGTGCGGTGGGTGTGTGAGAGAGAGTGCGGTGGGTGTGTGTGAGAGAGTGCGGAGGGTGTGTGTGAGAGAGTGCGGTGGGTGTGTGTGAGAGAGTGCGGTGGGTGTGTGTGTGAGAGTGTTGTGGGTGTGTGTGTGTGTGTGCGGTGGGTGTGTGTGTGTGAGAGTGCGGTGGGTGTGTGTGTGTGAGAGTGCGGTGTGTGTGTGTGTGTGTGTGAGAGAGTGCAGTGGGTGTGTGTGTGTGAGAGTGCGGTGGGTGTGTGTGTGAGTGTGTGTGAGAGTGTGGTGAGTGTGTGTGTGAGAGTGCAGTGGGTGTGTGTGTGTGTGTGAGAGTGCGGTGTGTGTGTGTGTGTGTGTGTGAGAGTGCGGTGTGTGTGTGTGTGTGTGTGAGAGAGTGTGGTGGGTGTGTGTCTGTGAGAGTGCGGTGGGTGGGTGTGTGTGAGAGTGCGGTGGGTGGGTGTGTGTGAGAGTGCGGTGGGTGGGTGTGTGTGAGAGTGCGGTGGGTGTGTGTGTCTGTGAGAGTGCGGTGGCTGTGTGGGTGTGTGTATGTGAGTGCGGTGTGTGTGTGTGTGTGTGTGAGAGTGCGGTGTGTGTGTGTGTGTGTGTAAGAGTGCGGTGTGTGTGTGTGTGTGTGTGTGTGAGAGAGTGTGGTGGGTGTGTGTCTGTGAGAGTGCGGTGGGTGTGTGTGTGAGAGTGCGGTGGCTGTGTGTATGTGTGAGAGTGCGGTGGGTGTGTGTGTGAGAGTGCAGTGGGTGTGTGTGTGCGTGTGAGAGTGTGGTGTGTGTGTGTGTGTGTGTGTGAGAGAGTGCGGTGGGTATGTGTGTCTGTGAGAGTGCGGTGGGTGTGTGTGTGAGAGTGCGGTGGCTGTGTGTGTGTGTGTGTGTGAGTATACGGTGGGTGTGTGTGTGAGAGTACGGTGGGTGTGTGTGTGTGAGTGCGGTGGGTGTGTGTGTGTGAGAGTGCGGTGTGTGTGTGTGTGTGTGTGTTAGAGTGCGGTGGGTGTGTGTGTGTGAGAGAGTGCGGTGGGTGTGTGTGTGTGAGAGAGTGCGGTGGGTGTGAGTGTGAGAGTGAGGTGGGTGTGTGTGTGTGAGTGCGGTGGGTGGGTGTGTGTGAGACTGCGGTGTGTGTGTGTGTGCGGTGTGTGTGTGTGTGTGTGTGAGAGTGCAGTGTGTGTGTGTGTGAGAGTGCGGTGGGTGTGTGTGTGTGTGTGAGTGCGGTGGGTGGGTGTGTGTGTGTGAGTGCGGTGGGTGTGTGTGTGTGTGTGAGTGCGGTGGGTGTGTGTGTGTGTGAGAGTGCGGTGGGTGTGTGTGTGTGTGTGTGTGTGTGTGTGTGTGTGAGAGTGCGGTGGGTGTGTGTGTGTGAGAGTGCGGTGGGAGTGTGTGTGAGAGAGTGCGGTGGGTGTGTGTGTGAGAGTGCGGTGGGTGTGTGTGTGAGAGTGCGGTGTGTGTGTGTGAGAGTGCGGTGGGTGTGTGTTTGTGTGAGTGCGGTGGGTGTGTGTGTGTGTGAGTGCGGTGGGTGGGTGTGTGTGAGAGTGCGGCGGGTGGGTGTGTGTGAGAGTGCGGTGGGTGGGTGTGTGTGTGTGAGAGTGCGGTGGGTGTGTGTGTGTGAGAGTGCGGTGGGTGTGTGTGTGTGAGAGTGCGGTGGGTGTGTGTGTGTGAGTGTGCGGTGGGTGTGTGTGTGAGATTGCGGTGGGTGTGTGTGTGTGTGAGAGTGCGGTGGGTGTGTGTGTGTGAGAGTGCGGTGGGTGTGTGTGTGTGAGAGTGCGGTGGGTGTGTGTGTGTGAGAGTGCGGTGGGAGTGTGTGTGAGAGAGTGCGGTGGGTGTGTGTGTCTGAGAGTGCGGTGGGTGTGTGTGTGTGAGAGTGCGGTGGCTGTGTGTGTGTGTGAGAGTACGGTGGGTGTGTGAGAGTACGGTGGGTGTGTGAGAGTACGGTGGGTGTGTGTGAGAGTACGTTGGGTGTGTGTTTGAGTGCGGTGGGTGTGTGTGTGTGTGTGAGAGTGCGGTGGGTGTGTGTGTGTGAGAGTGCGGTGAGTGCGGTGTGTGTGTGTGTGTGTGTGTGTGTGTGTGAGAGAGTGCGGTGGGTATGTGTGTCTGTGAGAGTGCGGTGGATGTGTGTGTCTGTGAGAGTGCAGTGGGTGTGTGTGTGTGTGAGAGTGCGGTGGGTGTGTGTGTGTGAGTGTGGTGGGTGTGTGTGTGTGAGAGAGTGCGGTTGGTGTGTGTGTGTGTGAGTGCGGTGGGTGTGTGTGTGAGTGCGTGGTGGGTGTGTATGAGTGCGGTGGGTGGGTGTGTGTGTGAGTGCGGTGGGTGTGTGTGTGTGTGTGTGAGTGCGGTGGGTGTGTGTGTGTGAGAGTGCGGTGGCAGTGTGTGTGAGAGAGTGCGGTGGGTGTGTGTGTGAGACTGCGGTGGGTGTGTGTGTGAGAGTGCGGTGGGTGTGTGTGTGAGAGTGCGGTGTGTGTGTGTGAGAGTGCGGTGGGTGTGTGTGTGTGTGAGTGCGGTGGGTGTGTGTGTGTGTGAGTGCGGTGGGTGGGTGTGTGTGAGAGTGCGGTGGGTGGGTGTGTGTGAGAGTGCGGTGGGTGGGTGTGTGTGTGTGAGAGTGCGGTGGGTGTGTGTGTGTGAGAGTGCGGTAGTTGTGTGTGTGTGAGTGTGCGGTGGGTGTGTGTGTGTGAGATTGCGGTGGGTGTGTGTGTGTGTGAGAGTGCGGTGGGTGTGTGTGTGTGAGAGTGCGGTGGGTGTGTGTGTGTGAGAGTGCGGTGGGTGTGTGTGTGTGAGAGTGCGGTGGGAGTGTGTGTGAGAGAGTGCGGTGGGAGTGTGTGTGAGAGAGTGCGGTGGGTGTGTGTGAGAGTGCGGTGTGTGTGTGTGAGAGTGCGGTGGGTGTGTGTGTGTGTGAGTGCGGTGGGTGTGTGGGTGTGTGAGTGCGGTGGGTGGGTGTGTGTGTGAGTGCCGGGGGTGGGTGTGTGAGAGAGTGCGGTGGGTGGGTGTGTGTGTGTGAGAGTGCGGTGGGTGTGTGTGTGAGAGAGTGCGGTGTGTGTGTGTGTGTTAGAGTGCGGAGGGTGTGTGTGTGAGAGTGCGGTGTGTGTGTGTGTGCGGTGGGTGTGTGTGTGTGTGAGAGTGCGGTGGGTGTGTGTGTGTGAGTGCGGTGGGTGTGTGTGTGTGTGTGAGTACGGTGGGTTGGTGTGTGTGTGTGAGTACGGTGGGTGGGTGTGTGTGTGTGTGTGAGTGCGGTGGGTGTGTGTGTGTGAGTGCGGTGGGTGTGTGTGTGTGTGTGTGAGAGTGCGGTGGGTGTGTGTGTGTGTGAGACTGCGGTGAGTGCGGTGTGTGTGTGTGTGAGAGAGTGCGGTGGGTGTGTGTGTGTGAGAGTGCGGTGGGTGTGTGTGTCTGAGAGTGCGGTGGGTGTGTGTGAGAGTACGGTGGGTGTGTGTGAGAGTGCGGTGGGTGTGTGTGTGAGAGTGCGGTGCGTGTGTGTGTGTGTGTGAGAGAGTGCGGTGGGTGTGTGTGAGAGTACGGTGGGTGTGTGTGAGAGTACGGTGGGTGTGTGTGAGAGTGCGGTGGGTGTGTGTGAGAGTGCGGTGGGTGTGTGTGAGAGTGCGGTGGGTGTGTGTGAGAGTGCGGTGGGTGTGTGTGTGAGAGTGCGGTGGGTGTGTGTGTCTGTGTGAGAGTGCGGTGAGTGCGCTGTGTGTGTGTGTGAGAGAGTGCGGTGGGTGTGTGTGTCTGTGAGAGTGCGGTGGATGTGTGTGTCTGTGAGAGTGCAGTGGGTGTGTGTGTTTGAGAGTGCGGTGGCTGTGTGTGTGTGTGAGAGTGCGGTGGGTGTGTGTGTGTTTGTGTGAGAGTGCGGTGGGTGTGTGTGTGAGAGTGCGGTGGGTGTGTGTGTGAGTACGGTGGGTGTGTGTGTGTGAGAGTGCGGTGGGTGTGTGTGTGAGAGTGCGGTGGGTGTGTGTGTGTGTGAGAGTGCGGTGGGTGTGTGTGTGTATGAGAGTGCGGTAGGTGTGTGTTTGTGAGAGAGTGCGGTAGGTGTTCGTGTGAGAGAGTGCGGTAGGTGTTCGTGTGAGAGAGTGCGGTGGGTGGGTGTGTGAGAGTGCGGTGGGTGTTTGTGTGAGAGTGCGGTGGGTGTGTGTGTGTGAGAGAGTGCGGTGGGTGTGTGTGTGTGAGAGTGCAGTGGGTGTGTGTGTGTGTGTGTGAGAGTGCGGTGGGTGTGTGTGAGATTGAGTGCGGTGTGTGTGTATGTGAGAGTGCGGTGTGTGTGTGAGAGTGCGGTGTGTGTGTATGTGAGAGTGCGGTGTGTGTGTGAGAGTGCGGTGGGTGTGTGTGCGAGAGTGCGGTGGGTGTGTGTGTGAGAGTGCGGTGGGTGTGTGTGTGAGTGCGGTGGGTGGGTGTGTGTCTGAGTGCGGTGGGTGGGTGTGTGTGAGAGTGCGGTGGGTGGGTGTGTGTGAGAGTGCGGTGGGTGGGTGTGTGTGAGAGTGCGGTGGGTGGGTGTGTGTGTGTGAGAGTGCGGTGGGTGTGTGTGTGTGAGAGTGCGGTGGGTGTGTGTGTGTGAGAGTGCGGTGGGTGTGTGTGTGTGAGATTGCGGTGGGTGTGTGTGTGTGAGATTGCGGTGGGTGTGTGTGTGTGAGAGTGGTGTGTGTGTGTGTGTGAGAGTGCGGTGGGTGTGTGTGTGTGAGAGTGCGGTGGGTGTGTGTGTGTGAGAGTGCGGTGGGTGTGTGCGTGTGAGAGTGCGGTGGGTGTGTGTGTGTGAGAGTGCGGTGGGTGTGTGTGTGTGAGAGTGCGGTGGGTGTGTGTGTGTGAGAGTGCGGTGGGTGTGTGTGTGTGTGTGTGTGAGAGTGCGGTGGGTGTGTGTGTGTGAGAGTGCGGTAGGTGTGTGTTTGTGAGAGAGTGCGGTAGGTGTTCGTGTGAGAGAGTGCGGTAGGTGTTCGTGTGAGAGAGTGCGGTGGGTGTGTGTGTGAGAGTGCGGTGGGTGTGTGTGTGTGAGAGAGTGCGGTGGGTGTATGTGTGTGAGAGTGCAGTGGGTGTGTGTGTGTGTGTGAGAGTGCGGTGGGTGTGTGTGAGATTGAGTGCGGTGTGTGTGTATGTGAGAGTGCGGTATGTGTGTATGTGAGAGTGCGGTGTGTGTGTGAGAGTGCGGTGGGTGTGTGTGTGAGAGTGCGGTGGGTGTGTGTGTGAGAGTGCGGTGGGTGTGTGTGTGTCTGAGTGCGGTGGGTGGGTGTGTGTGAGAGTGCGGTGGGTGGGTGTGTGTGAGAGTGCGGTGGGTGTGTGTGTGAGAGTGCGGTGGGTGTGTGTGTGAGAGTGCGGTGGGTGTGTGTGAGAGTGCGGTGGGTGGGTGTGTGTCTGAGTGCGGTGGGTGGGTGTGTGTGAGAGTGCGGTGGGTGGGTGTGTGTGAGAGTGCGGTGGGTGTGTGTGAGAGTGCGGTGGGTGGGTGTGTGTGTGTGAGAGTGCGGTGGGTGTGTGTGTGTGAGAGTGCGGTGGGTGTGTGTGTGTGAGAGTGCGGTGGGTGTGTGTGTGAGAGCGCGGTGGGTGTGTGTGTGTGAGATTGCGGTGGGTGTGTGTGTGTGAGAGTGGTGTGGGTGTGTGTGTGTGTGAGAGTGCGGTGGGTGTGTGTGTGTGAGAGTGCGGTGGGTGTGAGAGTGCGGTGGGTGTGTGTGTGAGAGTGCGGTGGGTGTGTGTGTGAGAGAGTGCGGTGGGTGTGTGAGAGAGAGTGCGGTGGGTGTTTGTGAGAGAGTGCGGTGGGTGTGTGTGAGAGAGTGCGGTGGGTGTGTGTGAGAGAGTGCGGTGGGTGTGTGTGAGAGAGTGCGGTGGGTGTGTGTGAGAGAGTGCGGTGGGTGTGTGTGAGAGAGTGCGGTGGGTGTGTGTGTGAGTGTCGTGAGTGTGTGTGTGTGAGTGCGGTGGGTGTGTGTGTGTGAGACTGCGGTGTGTGTGTGTGTGTGTGTGTGTGAGAGCGTGCGGTGGGTGTGTGTGTGTGTGTGAGAGTGCGGTGGGTGTGTGTGTGAGAGTGGTGGGTGTGTGTGTGAGAGTGGTGGGTGTGTGTGTGTGAGTGCAGTGGGTGTGTGTGTGTGAGAGTGCGGTGGGTGTGTGTGTGAGTGTGTGTGAGAGTGTGGTGAGTGTGTGTGTGAGAGTGCAGTTGGTGTGTGTGAGAGTGCGATGAATGCGGTGTGTGTGTGTGTGTGTGTGTGAGAGAGTGCGGTGGGTGTGTGTGTCTGTGAGAGTGCGGTGCGTGTGTGTGTCTGTGAGAGTGCGGTGGCTGTGTGTGTGTGTGTGTGAGAGTGCGGTGGGTGTGTGTATGTGAGAGTGCGGTGTGTGTGTGTGTGAGAGTGCGGTGGGTGTGTGTGTGTGTGTGAGAGTGCGGTGTGTGTGTGTGTGTGTGTGTGTGAGAGAGTGTGGTGGGTGTGTGTCTGAGAGTGCGGTGGGTGTGTGTGTGAGAGTGCGGTGGCTGTGTGTATGTGTGAGAGTACGGTGGGTTGTGTGTGTGAGTGTGTGTGAGAGTGCGGTGGGTGTGTGTGTGAGAGTGCAGTGGGTGTGTGTGTGCGTGTGAGAGTGCGGTGTGTGTGTGTGTGTGTGTGTGTGTGAGAGAGTGCGGTGGGTATGTGTGTCTGTGAGAGTGCGGTGGGTGTGTGTGTGAGAGTGCGGTGGCTGTGTGTGTGTGTGTGTGTGAGAGTACGGTGGGTGTGTGTGTGAGAGTACGGTGGGTGTGTGTGTGAGAGTACGGTAGGTGTGTGTGTGTGAGTGCGGTGGGTGTGTGTGTGTGAGAGTGCGGTGTGTGTGTGTGTGAGAGAGTGCGGTGGGTGTGTGTGTGTGTGTTAGAGTGCGGTGGGTGTGTGTGTGAGAGTGAGGTGGGTGTGTGTGTGTGAGTGCGGTGGGTGGGTGTGTGTGAGAGTGCGGTGTGTGTGTGTGTGCGGTGGGTGTGTGTGTGTGTGAGAGAGTGCGGTGGGTGTGTGTGTGTGAGTGCGGTGGGTGTGTGTGTGAGTGCGGTGGGTGTGTGTGTGAGAGTGCAGTGTGTGTGTGTGTGAGAGTGCGGTGGGTGTGTGTGTGTGTGTGTGTGTGAGTGCGGTGGGTGGGTGTGTGTGTGTGTGAGTGCGGTGGGTGTGTGTGTGTGAGTGCGGTGGGTGTGTGTGTGTGTGAGAGTGCGGTGGGTGTGTGTGTGTGTGAGAGTGCGGTGGGTGTGTGTGTGAGAGTGCGGTGGCTGTGAGAGTGCGGTGAGTGCGGTGTGTATGTGTGTGTGTGTGTGAGAGAGTGCGGTGGGTGTGTGTGTCTGAGAGTGCGGTGGGTGTGTGTGTGTGAGAGTGCGGTGGCTGTGTGTGTGTGTGAGAGTACGGTGGGTGTGTGAGAGTACGGTGGGTGTGTGTGAGAGTACGGTGGGTGTGTGTGAGAGTACGTTGGGTGTGTGTTTGAGTGCGGTGGGTGTGTGTGTGTGTGAGAGTGCGGTGGGTGTGTGTGTGTGTGTGTGAGAGTGCGGTGAGTGCGGTGTGTGTGTGTGTGTGTGTGAGAGAGTGCGGTGGGTATGTGTGTCTGTGAGAGTGCGGTGGATGTGTGTGTCTGTGAGAGTGCAGTGGGTGTGTGTGTGTGTGAGAGTGCGGTGGGTGTGTGTGTGTGTGTGTGTGTGAGTGCGGTGGGTGTGTGTGTGTGAGAGAGTGCGGTGGGTGTGTGTGTGTGAGTGCGGTGGGTGTGTGTGTGAGTGCGCGGTGGGTGTGTGTATGTGTGAGAGTACGGTGGGTTGTGTGTGTGAGTGTGTGTGAGAGTGCGGTGGGTGTGTGTGTGAGAGTGCAGTGGGTGTGTGTGTGCGTGTGAGAGTGCGGTGTGTGTGTGTGTGTGTGTGTGTGTGAGAGAGTGCGGTGGGTATGTGTGTCTGTGAGAGTGCGGTGGGTGTGTGTGTGTGAGAGAGTGCGGTGGGTGTGTGTGTGTGTGAGTGCGGTGGGTGTGTGTGTGAGAGTGCGGTGGCTGTGTGTGTGAGAGTGCGGTGGGTGTGTGTGTGAGTGCGGTGGGTGGCTGTGTGTCTGAGTGCGGTGGGTGGGTGTGTGTGAGAGTGCGGTGGGTGTGTGTGAGATTGAGTGCGGTGTGTGTGTATGTGAGAGTGTGCTGTGTGTGTGAGAGTGCGGTGGGTGTGTGTGTGAGAGTGCGGTGGGTGTGTGTGTGAGAGTGCGGTGGGTGTGTGTGTGAGTGCGGTGGGTGGGTGTGTGTCTGAGTGCGGTGGGTGGGTGTGTGTGAGTGTGCGGTGGGTGGGTGTGTGTGAGAGTGCGGTGGGTGGGTGTGTGTGAGAGTGCGGTGGGTGGGTGTGTGTGTGTGAGAGTGCGGTGGGTGTGTGTGTGTGAGAGTGCGGTGGGTGTGTGTGTGTGAGAGTGCGGTGGGTGTGTGTGTGTGAGATTGCGGTGGGTGTGTGTGTGTGAGATTGCGGTGGGTGTGTGTGTGTGAGAGTGGTGTGTGTGTGTGTGTGAGAGTGCGGTGGGTGTGTGTGTGTGAGAGTGCGGTGGGTGTGTGTGTGTGAGAGTGCGGTGGGTGTGTGTGTGAGAGAGTGCGGTGGGTGTGTGTGTGTGTGTGTGAGAGTGCGGTGGGTGTGTGTGTGTGAGAGTGCGGTAGGTGTGTGTTTGTGAGAGAGTGCGGTAGGTGTTCGTGTGAGAGAGTGCGGTAGGTGTTCGTGTGAGAGAGTGCGGTGGGTGTGTGTGTGAGAGTGCGGTGGGTGTGTGTGTGTGAGAGAGTGCGGTGGGTGTATGTGTGTGAGTGCAGTGGGTGTGTGTGTGTGTGTGAGAGTGCGGTGGGTGTGTGTGAGATTGAGTGCGGTGTGTGTGTATGTGAGAGTGCGGTGTGTGTGTATGTGAGAGTGCGGTGTGTGTGTGAGAGTGCGGTGTGTGTGTGAGAGTGCGGTGGGTGTGTGTGTGAGAGTGCGGTGGGTGTGTGTGTGTCTGAGTGCGGTGGGTGGGTGTGTGTGAGAGTGCGGTGGGTGGGTGTGTGTGAGAGTGCGGTGGGTGGGTGTGTGTGAGAGTGCGGTGGGTGGGTGTGTGTGTGTGAGAGTGCGGTGGGTGTGTGTGTGTGAGATTGCAGTGGGTGTGTGTGTGTGAGAGTGGTGTGGGTGTGTGTGTGTGTGAGAGTGCGGTGGGTGTGTGTGTGTGAGAGTGCGGTGGGTGTGTGTGTGTGAGAGTGCGGTGGGTGTGTGTGTGTGAGAGTGCGGTGGGTGTGTGTGTGTGAGAGTGCGGTGGGTGTGTGTGTGTGAGAGTGCGGTGGGTGTGTGTGTGTGAGAGTGCGGTGGGTGGGTGTGTGTGTGTGAGAGTGCGGTGGGTGGGTGTGTGTGTGTGAGAGTGCGGTGGGTGTGTGTGTGTGAGAGTGCGGTGGGTGCGTGTGTGTGAGAGTGCGGTAGGTGTGTGTTTGTGAGAGAGTGCGGTAGGTGTTCGTGTGAGAGAGTGCGGTAGGTGTTCGTGTGAGAGAGTGCGGTGGGTGTGTGTGTGAGAGTGCGGTGGGTGTGTGTGTGTGAGAGAGTGCGGTGGGTGTGTGTGTGAGAGTGCAGTGGGTGTGTGTGTGTGTGTGTGAGAGTGCGGTGGGTGTGTGTGAGATTGAGTGCGGTGTGTGTGTATGTGAGAGTGCGGTGTGTGTGTGAGAGTGCGGTGGGTGTGTGTGTGAGAGTGCGGTGGGTGTGTGTGTGAGAGTGCGGTGGGTGTGTGTGAGAGTGCGGTGGGTGGGTGTGTGTCTGAGTGCGGTGGGTGGGTGTGTGTGAGAGTGCGGTGGGTGGGTGTGTGTGAGAGTGCGGTGGGTGTGTGTGAGAGTGCGGTGGGTGGGTGTGTGTGTGTGAGAGTGCGGTGGGTGTGTGTGTGTGAGAGTGCGGTGGGTGTGTGTGTGTGAGAGTGCGGTGGGTGTGTGTGTGAGAGTGCGGTGGGTGTGTGTGTGAGAGTGCGGTGGGTGTGTGTGTGAGAGCGCGGTGGGTGTGTGTGTGTGAGATTGCGGTGGGTGTGTGTGTGTGAGAGTGGTGTGGGTGTTTGTGTGTGTGAGAGTGCGGTGGGTGTGTGTGTGTGAGAGTGCGGTGGGTGTGAGAGTGCGGTGGGTGTGTGTGTGAGAGTGCGGTGGGTGTGTGTGTGAGAGAGTGCGGTGGGTGTGTGAGAGAGAGTGCGGTGGGTGTTTGTGAGAGAGTGCGGAGGGTGTGTGTGAGAGAGTGCGGTGGGTGTGTGTGAGAGAGTGCGGTGGGTGTGTGTGAGAGAGTGCGGTGGGTGTGTGTGAGAGAGTGCGGTGGGTGTGTGTGTGAGTGTCGTGAGTGTGTGTGTGTGAGTGCGGTGGGTGTGTGTGTGTGAGACTGCGGTGTGTGTGTGTGTGTGTGTGTGAGAGCGTGCGGTGGGTGTGTGTGTGTGTGTGAGAGTGCGGTGGGTGTGTGTGTGAGAGTGGTGGGTGTGTGTGTGAGAGTGGTGGGTGTGTGTGTGTGAGTGCAGTGGGTGTGTGTGTGTGAGAGTGCGGTGGGTGTGTGTGTGAGTGTGTGTGAGAGTGTGGTGAGTGTGTGTGTGAGAGTGCAGTTGGTGTGTGTGAGAGTGCGATGAGTGCGGTGTGTGTGTGTGTGTGTGTGTGTGTGAGAGAGTGCGGTGGGTGTGTGTGTCTGTGAGAGTGCGGTGGGTGTGTGTGTCTGTGAGAGTGCGGTGGCTGTGTGTGTGTGTGTGTGAGAGTGCGGTGGGTGTGTGTATGTGAGAGTGCGGTGTGTGTGTGTGAGAGTGCGGTGGGTGTGTGTGTGTGTGTGAGAGTGCGGTGTGTGTGTGTGTGTGTGTGTGAGAGAGTGTGGTGGGTGTGTGTCTGAGAGTGCGGTGGGTGTGTGTGTGTGAGAGTGGTGTGTGTGTGTGTGTGAGAGTGCGGTGGGTGTGTGTGTGTGAGAGTGCGGTGGGTGTGTGTGTGTGAGAGTGCGGTGGGTGTGTGCGTGTGAGAGTGCGGTGGGTGTGTGTGTGTGAGAGTGCGGTGGGTGTGTGTGTGTGAGAGTGCGGTGGGTGTGTGTGTGTGAGAGTGCGGTGGGTGGGTGTGTGTGTGTGTGTGAGAGTGCGGTGGGTGTGTGTGTGTGAGAGTGCGGTAGGTGTGTGTTTGTGAGAGAGTGCGGTAGGTGTTCGTGTGAGAGAGTGCGGTAGGTGTTCGTGTGAGAGAGTGCGGTGGGTGTGTGTGTGAGAGTGCGGTGGGTGTGTGTGTGTGAGAGAGTGCGGTGGGTGTATGTGTGTGAGAGTGCAGTGGGTGTGTGTGTGTGTGTGAGAGTGCGGTGGGTGTGTGTGAGATTGAGTGCGGTGTGTGTGTATGTGAGAGTGCGGTATGTGTGTATGTGAGAGTGCGGTGTGTGTGTGAGAGTGCAGTGGGTGTGTGTGTGAGAGTGCGGTGGGTGTGTGTGTGAGAGTGCGGTGGGTGTGTGTGTGTCTGAGTGCGGTGGGTGGGTGTGTGTGAGAGTGCGGTGGGTGGGTGTGTGTGAGAGTGCGGTGGGTGTGTGTGTGAGAGTGCGGTGGGTGTGTGTGTGAGAGTGCGGTGGGTGTGTGTGAGAGTGCGGTGGGTGGGTGTGTGTCTGAGTGCGGTGGGTGGGTGTGTGTGAGAGTGCGGTGGGTGGGTGTGTGTGAGAGTGCGGTGGGTGTGTGTGAGAGTGCGGTGGGTGGGTGTGTGTGTGTGAGAGTGCGGTGGGTGTGTGTGTGTGAGAGTGCGGTGGGTGTGTGTGTGTGAGAGTGCGGTGGGTGTGTGTGTGAGAGCGCGGTGGGTGTGTGTGTGTGAGATTGCGGTGGGTGTGTGTGTGTGAGAGTGGTGTGGGTGTGTGTGTGTGTGAGAGTGCGGTGGGTGTGTGTGTGTGAGAGTGCGGTGGGTGTGAGAGTGCGGTGGGTGTGTGTGTGAGAGTGCGGTGGGTGTGTGTGTGAGAGAGTGCGGTGGGTGTGTGAGAGAGAGTGCGGTGGGTGTTTGTGAGAGAGTGCGGAGGGTGTGTGTGAGAGAGTGCGGTGGGTGTGTGTGAGAGAGTGCGGTGGGTGTGTGTGAGAGAGTGCGGTGGGTGTGTGTGAGAGAGTGCGGTGGGTGTGTGTGAGAGAGTGCGGTGGGTGTGTGTGTGAGTGTCGTGAGTGTGTGTGTGTGAGTGCGGTGGGTGTGTGTGTGTGAGACTGCGGTGTGTGTGTGTGTGTGTGTGTGAGAGCGTGCGGTGGGTGTGTGTGTGTGTGTGTGAGTGCGGTGGGTGTGTGTGTGAGAGTGGTGGGTGTGTGTGTGAGAGTGGTGGGTGTGTGTGTGTGAGTGCAGTGGGTGTGTGTGTGTGAGAGTGCGGTGGGTGTGTGTGTGAGTGTGTGTGAGAGTGTGGTGAGTGTGTGTGTGAGAGTGCAGTTGGTGTGTGTGAGAGTGCGATGAATGCGGTGTGTGTGTGTGTGTGTGTGTGAGAGAGTGCGGTGGGTGTGTGTGTCTGTGAGAGTGCGGTGCGTGTGTGTGTCTGTGAGAGTGCGGTGGCTGTGTGTGTGTGTGTGTGAGAGTGCGGTGGGTGTGTGTATGTGAGAGTGCGGTGTGTGTGTGTGTGAGAGTGCGGTGGGTGTGTGTGTGTGTGTGAGAGTGCGGTGTGTGTGTGTGTGTGTGTGTGTGAGAGAGTGTGGTGGGTGTGTGTCTGAGAGTGCGGTGGGTGTGTGTGTGAGAGTGCGGTGGCTGTGTGTATGTGTGAGAGTACGGTGGGTTGTGTGTGTGAGTGTGTGTGAGAGTGCGGTGGGTGTGTGTGTGAGAGTGCAGTGGGTGTGTGTGTGCGTGTGAGAGTGCGGTGTGTGTGTGTGTGTGTGTGTGTGTGAGAGAGTGCGGTGGGTATGTGTGTCTGTGAGAGTGCGGTGGGTGTGTGTGTGAGAGTGCGGTGGCTGTGTGTGTGTGTGTGTGTGAGAGTACGGTGGGTGTGTGTGTGAGAGTACGGTGGGTGTGTGTGTGAGAGTACGGTAGGTGTGTGTGTGTGAGTGCGGTGGGTGTGTGTGTGTGAGAGTGCGGTGTGTGTGTGTGTGAGAGAGTGCGGTGGGTGTGTGTGTGTGTGTTAGAGTGCGGTGGGTGTGTGTGTGAGAGTGAGGTGGGTGTGTGTGTGTGAGTGCGGTGGGTGGGTGTGTGTGAGAGTGCGGTGTGTGTGTGTGTGCGGTGGGTGTGTGTGTGTGTGAGAGAGTGCGGTGGGTGTGTGTGTGTGAGTGCGGTGGGTGTGTGTGTGAGAGTGCAGTGTGTGTGTGTGTGAGAGTGCGGTGGGTGTGTGTGTGTGTGTGTGTGTGTGAGTGCGGTGGGTGGGTGTGTGTGTGTGTGAGTGCGGTGGGTGTGTGTGTGTGAGTGCGGTGGGTGTGTGTGTGTGTGAGAGTGCGGTGGGTGTGTGTGTGTGTGAGAGTGCGGTGGGTGTGTGTGTGAGAGTGCGGTGGCTGTGAGAGTGCGGTGAGTGCGGTGTGTATGTGTGTGTGTGTGTGAGAGAGTGCGGTGGGTGTGTGTGTCTGAGAGTGCGGTGGGTGTGTGTGTGTGAGAGTGCGGTGGCTGTGTGTGTGTGTGAGAGTACGGTGGGTGTGTGAGAGTACGGTGGGTGTGTGTGAGAGTACGGTGGGTGTGTGTGAGAGTACGTTGGGTGTGTGTTTGAGTGCGGTGGGTGTGTGTGTGTGTGTGAGAGTGCGGTGGGTGTGTGTGTGTGTGTGTGAGAGTGCGGTGAGTGCGGTGTGTGTGTGTGTGTGTGTGTGAGAGAGTGCGGTGGGTATGTGTGTCTGTGAGAGTGCGGTGGATGTGTGTGTCTGTGAGAGTGCAGTGGGTGTGTGTGTGTGTGTGAGAGTGCGGTGGGTGTGTGTGTGTGTGTGTGTGTGAGTGCGGTGGGTGTGTGTGTGTGAGAGAGTGCGGTGGGTGTGTGTGTGTGTGAGTGCGGTGGGTGTGTGTGTGAGTGCGCGGTGGGTGTGTGTATGTGTGAGAGTACGGTGGGTTGTGTGTGTGAGTGTGTGTGAGAGTGCGGTGGGTGTGTGTGTGAGAGTGCAGTGGGTGTGTGTGTGCGTGTGAGAGTGCGGTGTGTGTGTGTGTGTGTGTGTGTGTGTGAGAGAGTGCGGTGGGTATGTGTGTCTGTGAGAGTGCGGTGGGTGTGTGTGTGTGAGAGAGTGCGGTGGGTGTGTGTGTGTGTGAGTGCGGTGGGTGTGTGTGTGAGAGTGCGGTGGCTGTGTGTGTGAGAGTGCGGTGGGTGTGTGTGTGAGTGCGATGGGTGGCTGTGTGTCTGAGTGCGGTGGGTGGGTGTGTGTGAGAGTGCGGTGGGTGTGTGTGAGATTGAGTGCGGTGTGTGTGTATGTGAGAGTGTGGTGTGTGTGTGAGAGTGCGGTGGGTGTGTGTGTGAGAGTGCGGTGGGTGTGTGTGTGAGAGTGCGGTGGGTGTGTGTGTGAGTGCGGTGGGTGGGTGTGTGTCTGAGTGCGGTGGGTGGGTGTGTGTGAGAGTGCGGTGGGTGGGTGTGTGTGAGAGTGCGGTGGGTGGGTGTGTGTGAGAGTGCGGTGGGTGGGTGTGTGTGTGTGAGAGTGCGGTGGGTGTGTGTGTGTGAGAGTGCGGTGGGTGTGTGTGTGTGAGAGTGCGGTGGGTGTGTGTGTGTGAGATTGCGGTGGGTGTGTGTGTGTGAGATTGCGGTGGGTGTGTGTGTGTGAGAGTGGTGTGTGTGTGTGTGTGTGTGAGAGTGCGGTGGGTGTGTGTGTGTGAGAGTGCGGTGGGTGTGTGTGTGTGAGAGTGCGGTGGGTGTGTGTGTGAGAGAGTGCGGTGGGTGTGTGTGTGTGTGTGTGAGAGTGCGGTGGGTGTGTGTGTGTGAGAGTGCGGTAGGTGTGTGTTTGTGAGAGAGTGCGGTAGGTGTTCGTGTGAGAGAGTGCGGTAGGTGTTCGTGTGAGAGAGTGCGGTGGGTGTGTGTGTGAGAGTGCGGTGGGTGTGTGTGTGTGAGAGAGTGCGGTGTGTGTTTGTGTGTGAGTGCTGTGGGTGTGTGTGTGTGTGTGAGAGTGCGGTGGGTGTGTGTGAGATTGAGTGCGGTGTGTGTGTATGTGAGAGTGCGGTGTGTGTGTATGTGAGAGTGCGGTGTGTGTGTGAGAGTGCGGTGTGTGTGTGAGAGTGCGGTGGGTGTGTGTGTGAGAGTGCGGTGGGTGTGTGTGTGTGAGAGTGCGGTGGGTGGGTGTGTGTGAGAGTGCGGTGGGTGGGTGTGTGTGAGAGTGCGGTGGGTGGGTGTGTGTGAGAGTGCGGTGGGTGGGTGTGTGTGTGTGAGAGTGCGGTGGGTGTGTGTGTGTGAGATTGCGGTGTGTGTGTGTGAGAGTTGTGTGGGTGTGTGTGTGTGTGAGAGTGCGGTGGGTGTGTGTGTGTGAGAGTGCGGTGGGTGTGTGTGTGTGAGAGTGCGGTGGGTGTGTGTGTGTGAGAGTGCGGTGGGTGTGTGTGTGTGAGAGTGCGGTGGGTGTGTGTGTGTGAGAGTGCGGTGGGTGTGTGTGTGTGAGAATGCGGTGGGTGGGTGTGTGTGTGTGAGAGTGCGGTGGGTGGGTGTGTGTGTGTGAGAGTGCGGTGGGTGTGTGTGTGTGAGAGTGCGGTGGGTGCGTGTGTGTGAGAGTGCGGTAGGTGTGTGTTTGTGAGAGAGTGCGGTAGGTGTTCGTGTGAGAGAGTGCGGTAGGTGTTCGTGTGAGAGAGTGCGGTGGGTGTGTGTGTGAGAGTGCGGTGGGTGTGTGTGTGTGAGAGAGTGCGGTGGGTGTGTGTGTGAGAGTGCAGTGGGTGTGTGTGTGTGTGTGTGAGAGTGCGGTGGGTGTGTGTGAGATTGAGTGCGGTGTGTGTGTATGTGAGAGTGCGGTGTGTGTGTGAGAGTGCGGTGGGTGTGTGTGTGAGAGTGCGGTGGGTGTGTGTGTGAGAGTGCGGTGGGTGTGTGTGAGAGTGCGGTGGGTGGGTGTGTGTCTGAGTGCGGTGGGTGGGTGTGTGTGAGAGTGCGGTGGGTGGGTGTGTGTGAGAGTGCGGTGGGTGTGTGTGAGAGTGCGGTGGGTGGGTGTGTGTGTGTGAGAGTGCGGTGGGTGTGTGTGTGTGAGAGTGCGGTGGGTGTGTGTGTGTGAGAGTGCGGTGGGTGTGTGTGTGAGAGTGCGGTGGGTGTGTGTGTGAGAGTGCGGTGGGTGTGTGTGTGAGAGCGCGGTGGGTGTGTGTGTGTGAGATTGCGGTGGGTGTGTGTGTGTGAGAGTGGTGTGGGTGTTTGTGTGTGTGAGAGTGCGGTGGGTGTGTGTGTGTGAGAGTGCGGTGGGTGTGAGAGTGCGGTGGGTGTGTGTGTGAGAGTGCGGTGGGTGTGTGTGTGAGAGAGTGCGGTGGGTGTGTGAGAGAGAGTGCGGTGGGTGTTTGTGAGAGAGTGCGGAGGGTGTGTGTGAGAGAGTGCGGTGGGTGTGTGTGAGAGAGTGCGGTGGGTGTGTGTGAGAGAGTGCGGTGGGTGTGTGTGAGAGAGTGCGGTGGGTGTGTGTGTGAGTGTCGTGAGTGTGTGTGTGTGAGTGCGGTGGGTGTGTGTGTGTGAGACTGCGGTGTGTGTGTGTGTGTGTGTGTGAGAGCGTGCGGTGGGTGTGTGTGTGTGTGTGAGAGTGCGGTGGGTGTGTGTGTGAGAGTGGTGGGTGTGTGTGTGAGAGTGGTGGGTGTGTGTGTGTGAGTGCAGTGGGTGTGTGTGTGTGAGAGTGCGGTGGGTGTGTGTGTGAGTGTGTGTGAGAGTGTGGTGAGTGTGTGTGTGAGAGTGCAGTTGGTGTGTGTGAGAGTGCGATGAGTGCGGTGTGTGTGTGTGTGTGTGTGTGTGTGAGAGAGTGCGGTGGGTGTGTGTGTCTGTGAGAGTGCGGTGGGTGTGTGTGTCTGTGAGAGTGCGGTGGCTGTGTGTGTGTGTGTGTGAGAGTGCGGTGGGTGTGTGTATGTGAGAGTGCGGTGTGTGTGTGTGAGAGTGCGGTGGGTGTGTGTGTGTGTGTGAGAGTGCGGTGTGTGTGTGTGTGTGTGTGTGTGAGAGAGTGTGGTGGGTGTGTGTCTGAGAGTGCGGTGGGTGTGTGTGTGAGAGTGCGGTGGCTGTGTGTATGTGTGAGAGTACGGTGGGTTGTGTGTGTGAGTGTGTGTGAGAGTGCGGTGGGTGTGTGTGTGAGAGTGCAGTGGGTGTGTGTGTGCGTGTGAGAGTGCGGTGTGTGTGTGTGTGTGTGTGTGTGAGAGAGTGCGGTGGGTATGTGTGTCTGTGAGAGTGCGGTGGGTGTGTGTGTGAGAGTGCGGTGGCTGTGTGTGTGTGTGTGTGTGAGAGTACAGTGGGTTTGTGTGTGAGAGTACGGTGGGTGTGTGTGTGAGAGTACGGTGGGTGTGTGTGTGTGAGTGCGGTGGGTGTGTGTGTGTGAGAGTGCGGTGTGTGTGTGTGTGTGTGAGAGAGTGCGGTGGGTGTGTGTGTGTGTGTTAGAGTGCGGTGGGTGTGTGTGTGAGAGTGAGGTGGTTGTGTGTGTGTGAGTGCGGTGGGTGGGTGTGTGTGAGAGTGCGGTGTGTGTGTGTGTGCGGTGGGTGTGTGTGTGTGTGAGAGAGTGCGGTGGGTGTGTGTGTGTGAGTGCGGTGGGTGTGTGTGTGAGAGTGCAGTGTGTGTGTGTGTGAGAGTGCGGTGGGTGTGTGTGTGTGTGTGTGAGTGCGGTGGGTGGGTGTGTGTGTGTGTGTGTGAGTGCGGTGGCTGTGTGTGTGTGTGAGAGTGCGGTGGGTGTGTGTGTGTTTGTGTGAGAGTGCGGTGGGTGTGTGTGTGAGAGTGCGGTGGGTGTGTGTGTGAGTACGGTGGGTGTGTGTGTGTGAGAGTGCGGTGGGTGTGTGTGTGAGAGTGCGGTGGGTGTGTGTGTGTGTGAGAGTGCGGTGGGTGTGTGTGTGTATGAGAGTGCGGTAGGTGTGTGTTTGTGAGAGAGTGCGGTAGGTGTTCGTGTGAGAGAGTGCGGTAGGTGTTCGTGTGAGAGAGTGCGGTGGGTGGGTGTGTGAGAGTGCGGTGGGTGTTTGTGTGAGAGTGCGGTGGGTGTGTGTGTGTGAGAGAGTGCGGTGGGTGTGTGTGTGTGAGAGTGCAGTGGGTGTGTGTGTGTGTGTGTGAGAGTGCGGTGGGTGTGTGTGAGATTGAGTGCGGTGTGTGTGTATGTGAGAGTGCGGTGTGTGTGTGAGAGTGCGGTGTGTGTGTATGTGAGAGTGCGGTGTGTGTGTGAGAGTGCGGTGGGTGTGTGTGCGAGAGTGCGGTGGGTGTGTGTGTGAGAGTGCGGTGGGTGTGTGTGTGAGTGCGGTGGGTGGGTGTGTGTCTGAGTGCGGTGGGTGGGTGTGTGTGAGAGTGCGGTGGGTGGGTGTGTGTGAGAGTGCGGTGGGTGGGTGTGTGTGAGAGTGCGGTGGGTGGGTGTGTGTGTGTGAGAGTGCGGTGGGTGTGTGTGTGTGAGAGTGCGGTGGGTGTGTGTGTGTGAGAGTGCGGTGGGTGTGTGTGTGTGAGATTGCGGTGGGTGTGTGTGTGTGAGATTGCGGTGGGTGTGTGAGTGTGAGAGTGGTGTGTGTGTGTGTGTGTGTGAGAGTGCGGTGGGTGTGTGTGTGTGAGAGTGCGGTGGGTGTGTGTGTGTGAGAGTGCGGTGGGTGTGTGTGTGTGAGAGTGCGGTGGGTGTGTGTGTGTGAGAGTGCGGTGGGTGTGTGTGTGTGAGAGTGCGGTGGGTGTGTGTGTGTGTGTGTGTGAGAGTGCGGTGGGTGTGTGTGTGTGAGAGTGCGGTAGGTGTGTGTTTGTGAGTGAGTGCGGTAGGTGTTCGTGTGAGAGAGTGCGGTAGGTGTTCGTGTGAGAGAGTGCGGTGGGTGTGTGTGTGAGAGTGCGGTGGGTGTGTGTGTGTGAGAGAGTGCGGTGGGTGTATGTGTGTGAGAGTGCAGTGGGTGTGTGTGTGTGTGTGAGAGTGCGGTGGGTGTGTGTGAGATTGAGTGCGGTGTGTGTGTATGTGAGAGTGCGGTGTGTGTGTATGTGAGAGTGCGGTGTGTGTGTGAGAGTGCGGTGGGTGTGTGTGTGAGAGTGCGGTGGGTGTGTGTGTGTCTGAGTGCGGTGGGTGGGTGTGTGTGAGAGTGCGGTGGGTGGGTGTGTGTGAGAGTGCGGTGGGTGTGTGTGTGAGAGTGCGGTGGGTGTGTGTGTGAGAGTGCGGTGGGTGTGTGTGAGAGTGCGGTGGGTGGGTGTGTGTCTGAGTGCGGTGGGTGGGTGTGTGTGAGAGTGCGGTGGGTGGGTGTGTGTGAGAGTGCGGTGGGTGTGTGTGAGAGTGCGGTGGGTGGGTGTGTGTGTGTGAGAGTGCGGTGGGTGTGTGTGTGTGAGAGTGCGGTGGGTGTGTGTGTGTGAGAGTGCGGTGGGTGTGTGTGTGAGAGCGCGGTGGGTGTGTGTGTGTGAGATTGCGGTGGGTGTGTGTGTGTGAGAGTGGTGTGGGTGTGTGTGTGTGTGAGAGTGCGGTGGGTGTGTGTGTGTGAGAGTGCGGTGGGTGTGAGAGTGCGGTGGGTGTGTGTGAGAGTGCGGTGGGTGTGTGTGTGAGAGAGTGCGGTGGGTGTGTGAGAGAGAGTGCGGTGGGTGTTTGTGAGAGAGTGCGGAGGGTGTGTGTGAGAGAGTGCGGTGGGTGTGTGTGAGAGAGTGCGGTGGGTGTGTGTGAGAGAGTGCGGTGGGTGTGTGTGAGAGAGTGCGGTGGGTGTGTGTGAGAGAGTGCGGTGGGTGTGTGTGTGAGTGTCGTGAGTGTGTGTGTGTGAATGCGGTGGGTGTGTGTGTGTGAGACTGCGGTGTGTGTGTGTGTGTGTGTGAGAGCGTGCGGTGGGTGTGTGTGTGTGTGTGTGAGAGTGCGGTGGGTGTGTGTGTGAGAGTGGTGGGTGTGTGTGTGAGAGTGGTGGGTGTGTGTGTGTGAGTGCAGTGGGTGTGTGTGTGTGAGAGTGCGGTGGGTGTGTGTGTGAGTGTGTGTGAGAGTGTGGTGAGTGTGTGTGTGAGAGTGCAGTTGGTGTGTGTGAGAGTGCGATGAATGCGGTGTGTGTGTGTGTGTGTGTGTGAGAGAGTGCGGTGGGTGTGTGTGTCTGTGAGAGTGCGGTGGGTGTGTGTGTCTGTGAGAGTGCGGTGGCTGTGTGTGTGTGTGTGTGAGAGTGCGGTGGGTGTGTGTATGTGAGAGTGCGGTGTGTGTGTGTGTGAGAGTGCGGTGGGTGTGTGTGTGTGTGTGAGAGTGCGGTGTGTGTGTGTGTGTGAGAGAGTGTGGTGGGTGTGTGTCTGAGAGTGCGGTGGGTGTGTGTGTGAGAGTGCGGTGGCTGTGTGTATGTGTGAGAGTACGGTGGGTTGTGTGTGTGAGTGTGTGTGAGAGTGCGGTGGGTGTGTGTGTGAGAGTGCAGTGGGTGTGTGTGTGCGTGTGAGAGTGCGGTGTGTGTGTGTGTGTGTGTGTGTGTGTGAGAGAGTGCGGTGGGTATGTGTGTCTGTGAGAGTGCGGTGGGTGTGTGTGTGAGAGTGCGGTGGCTGTGTGTGTGTGTGTGTGTGAGAGTACGGTGGGTGTGTGTGTGAGAGTACGGTGGGTGTGTGTGTGAGAGTACGGTGGGTGTGTGTGTGTGAGTGCGGTGGGTGTGTGTGTGTGAGAGTGCGGTGGGTGTGTGTGTGAGAGTGAGGTGGGTGTGTGTGTGTGAGTGCGGTGGGTGGGTGTGTGTGAGAGTGCGGTGTGTGTGTGTGTGCGGTGGGTGTGTGTGTGTGTGAGAGAGTGCGGTGGGTGTGTGTGTGTGAGTGCGGTGGGTGTGTGTGTGAGAGTGCAGTGTGTGTGTGTGTGAGAGTGCGGTGGGTGTGTGTGTGTGTGTGTGTGAGTGCGGTGGGTGGGTGTGTGTGTGTGTGAGTGCGGTGGGTGTGTGTGTGTGAGTGCGGTGGGTGTGTGTGTGTGTGAGAGTGCGGTGGGTGTGTGTGTGTGTGTGTGAGAGTGCGGTGGGTGTGTGTGTGAGAGTGCGGTGGCTGTGAGAGTGCGGTGAGTGCGGTGTGTATGTGTGTGTGTGTGTGAGAGAGTGCGGTGGGTGTGTGTGTCTGAGAGTGCGGTGGGTGTGTGTGTGTGAGAGTGCGGTGGCTGTGTGTGTGTGTGAGAGTACGGTGGGTGTGTGAGAGTACGGTGGGTGTGTGTGAGAGTACGGTGGGTGTGTGTGAGAGTACGTTAGGTGTGTGTTTGAGTGCGGTGGGTGTGTGTGTGTGTGTGAGAGTGCGGTGGGTGTGTGTGTGTGTGTGTGAGAGTGCGGTGAGTGCGGTGTGTGTGTGTGTGTGTGTGAGAGAGTGCGGTGGGTATGTGTGTCTGTGAGAGTGCGGTGGATGTGTGTGTCTGTGAGAGTGCAGTGGGTGTGTGTGTGTGTGAGAGTGCGGTGGGTGTGTGTGTGTGTGTGTGTGTGAGTGCGGTGGGTGTGTGTGTGTGAGAGAGTGCGGTGGGTGTGTGTGTGTGTGAGTGCGGTGGGTGTGTGTGTGAGTGCGCGGTGGGTGTGTGTATGTGTGAGAGTACGGTGGGTTGTGTGTGTGAGTGTGTGTGAGAGTGCGGTGGGTGTGTGTGTGAGAGTGCAGTGGGTGTGTGTGTGCGTGTGAGAGTGCGGTGTGTGTGTGTGTGTGTGTGTGTGTGTGAGAGAGTGCGGTGGGTATGTGTGTCTGTGAGAGTGCGGTGGGTGTGTGTGTGTGAGAGAGTGCGGTGGGTGTGTGTGTGTGTGAGTGCGGTGGGTGTGTGTGTGAGAGTGCGGTGGCTGTGTGTGTGAGAGTGCGGTGGGTGTGTGTGTGAGTGCGGTGGGTGGCTGTGTGTCTGAGTGCGGTGGGTGGGTGTGTGTGAGAGTGCGGTGGGTGTGTGTGAGATTGAGTGCGGTGTGTGTGTATGTGAGAGTGTGGTGTGTGTGTGAGAGTGCGGTGGGTGTGTGTGTGAGAGTGCGGTGGGTGTGTGTGTGAGAGTGCGGTGGGTGTGTGTGTGAGTGCGGTGGGTGGGTGTGTGTCTGAGTGCGGTGGGTGGGTGTGTGTGAGAGTGCGGTGGGTGGGTGTGTGTGAGAGTGCGGTGGGTGGGTGTGTGTGAGAGTGCGGTGGGTGGGTGTGTGTGTGTGAGAGTGCGGTGGGTGTGTGTGTGTGAGAGTGCGGTGGGTGTGTGTGTGTGAGAGTGCGGTGGGTGTGTGTGTGTGAGATTGCGGTGGGTGTGTGTGTGTGAGATTGCGGTGGGTGTGTGTGTGTGAGAGTGGTGTGTGTGTGTGTGTGTGTGTGAGTGCGGTGGGTGTGTGTGTGTGAGAGTGCGGTGGGTGTGTGTGTGTGAGAGTGCGGTGGGTGTGTGTGTGAGAGAGTGCGGTGGGTGTGTGTGTGTGTGTGTGAGAGTGCGGTGGGTGTGTGTGTGTGAGAGTGCGGTAGGTGTGTGTTTGTGAGAGAGTGCGGTAGGTGTTCGTGTGAGAGAGTGCGGTAGGTGTTCGTGTGAGAGAGTGCGGTGGGTGTGTGTGTGAGAGTGCGGTGGGTGTGTGTGTGTGAGAGAGTGCGGTGGGTGTATGTGTGTGAGTGCAGTGGGTGTGTGTGTGTGTGTGAGAGTGCGGTGGGTGTGTGTGAGATTGAGTGCGGTGTGTGTGTATGTGAGAGTGCGGTGTGTGTGTATGTGAGAGTGCGGTGTGTGTGTGAGAGTGCGGTGGGTGTGTGTGTGAGAGTGCGGTGGGTGTGTGTGTGTCTGAGTGCGGTGGGTGGGTGTGTGTGAGAGTGCGGTGGGTGGGTGTGTGTGAGAGTGCGGTGGGTGGGTGTGTGTGAGAGTGCGGTGGGTGGGTGTGTGTGTGTGAGAGTGCGGTGGGTGTGTGTGTGTGAGATTGCGGTGGGTGTGTGTGTGTGAGAGTGGTGTGGGTGTGTGTGTGTGTGAGAGTGCGGTGGGTGTGTGTGTGTGAGAGTGCGGTGGGTGTGTGTGTGTGAGAGTGCGGTGGGTGTGTGTGTGTGAGAGTGCGGTTGGTGTGTGTGTGTGAGAGTGCGGTGGGTGTGTGTGTGTGAGAGTGCGGTGGGTGGGTGTGTGTGTGTGAGAGTGCGGTGGGTGGGTGTGTGTGTGTGAGAGTGCGGTGGGTGTGTGTGTGTGAGAGTGCGGTGGGTGTGTGTGTGTGAGAGTGCGGTAGGTGTGTGTTTGTGAGAGAGTGCGGTAGGTGTTCGTGTGAGAGAGTGCGGTAGGTGTTCGTGTGAGAGAGTGCGGTGGGTGTGTGTGTGAGAGTGCGGTGGGTGTGTGTGTGTGAGAGAGTGCGGTGGGTGTGTGTGTGAGAGTGCAGTGGGTGTGTGTGTGTGTGTGTGAGAGTGCGGTGGGTGTGTGTGAGATTGAGTGCGGTGTGTGTGTATGTGAGAGTGCGGTGTGTGTGTGAGAGTGCGGTGGGTGTGTGTGTGAGAGTGCGGTGGGTGTGTGTGTGAGAGTGCGGTGGGTGTGTGTGAGAGTGCGGTGGGTGGGTGTGTGTCTGAGTGCGGTGGCTGTGTGTATGTGTGAGAGTGCGGTGGGTGTGTGTGTGAGAGTGCAGTGGGTGTGTGTGTGCGTGTGAGAGTGCGGTGTGTGTGTGTGTGTGTGTGAGAGAGAGTGCGGTGGGTATGTGTGTCTGTGAGAGTGCGGTGGGTGTGTGTGTGAGAGTGCGGTGGCTGTGTGTGTGTGTGTGTGTGAGAGTACGGTGGGTTTGTGTGTGAGAGTACGGTGGGTGTGTGTGTGAGAGTACGGTGGGTGTGTGTGTGTGAGTGCGGTGGGTGTGTGTGTGTGAGAGTGCGGTGTGTGTGTGTGTGTGTGAGAGAGTGCGGTGGGTGTGTGTGTGTGTGTTAGAGTGCGGTGGGTGTGTGTGTGTGAGTGAGGTGGGTGTGTGTGTGTGAGTGCGGTGGGTGGGTGTGTGTGAGAGTGCGGTGTGTGTGTGTGTGCGGTGGGTGTGTGTGTGTGTGAGAGAGTGCGGTGGGTGTGTGTGTGTGAGTGCGGTGGGTGTGTGTGTGAGAGTGCAGTGTGTGTGTGTGTGAGAGTGCGGTGGGTGTGTGTGTGTGTGTGTGAGTGCGGTGGGTGGGTGTGTGTGTGTGTGTGTGAGTGCGGTGGGTGTGTGTGTGTGAGTGCGGTGGGTGTGTGTGTGTGTGAGAGTGCGGTGGGTGTGTGTGTGTGTGTGTGTGAGAGTGCGGTGGGTGTGTGTGTGAGAGTGCGGTGGCTGTGAGAGTGCGGTGAGTGCGGTGTGTATGTGTGTGTGTGTGTGAGAGAGTGCGGTGGGTGTGTGTGTCTGAGAGTGCGGTGGGTGTGTGTGTGTGAGAGTGCGGTGGCTGTGTGTGTGTGTGAGAGTACGGTGGGTGTGTGAGAGTACGGTGGGTGTGTGAGAGTACGGTGGGTGTGTGTGAGAGTACGTTGGGTGTGTGTTTGAGTGCGGTGGGTGTGTGTGTGTGTGTGAGAGTGCGGTGGGTGTGTGTGTGTGTGTGTGAGAGTGCGGTGAGTGCGGTGTGTGTGTGTGTGTGTGTGAGAGAGTGCGGTGGGTATGTGTGTCTGTGAGAGTGCGGTGGATGTGTGTGTCTGTGAGAGTGCAGTGGGTGTGTGTGTGTGTGAGAGTGCGGTGGGTGTGTGTGTGTGTGTGTGTGAGTGCGGTGGGTGTGTGTGTGTGAGAGAGTGCGGTGGGTGTGTGTGTGTGTGAGTGCGGTGGGTGTGTGTGAGTGCGCGGTGGGTGTGTGTATGTGTGAGAGTACGGTGGGTTGTGTGTGTGAGTGTGTGTGAGAGTGCGGTGGGTGTGTGTGTGAGTGCAGTGGGTGTGTGTGTGCGTGTGAGAGTGCGGTGTGTGTGTGTGTGTGTGTGTGTGTGTGAGAGAGTGCGGTGGGTATGTGTGTCTGTGAGAGTGCGGTGGGTGTGTGTGTGTGAGAGAGTGCGGTGGGTGTGTGTGTGTGTGAGTGCGGTGGGTGTTTGTGTGAGAGTGCGGTGGCTGTGTGTATGTGTGAGAGTACGGTGGGTTGTGTGTGTGAGTGTGTGTGAGAGTGCGGTGGGTGTGTGTGTGAGAGTGCAGTGGGTGTGTGTGTGCGTGTGAGAGTGCGGTGTGTGTGTGTGTGTGTGAGAGAGTGCGGTGGGTATGTGTGTCTGTGAGAGTGCGGTGGGTGTGTGTGTGAGTGCGCGGTGGCTGTGTGTGTGTGTGTGTGAGAGTACGGTGGGTGTGTGTGTGAGAGTACGGTGGGTGTGTGTGTGTGAGTACGGTGGGTGTGTGTGTGTGAGTGCGGTGGGTGTGTGTGTGTGAGAGTGCGGTGTGTGTGTGTGTGTGTGAGAGTGAGGTGGGTGTGTGTGTGAGAGTGAGGTGGGTGTGTGTGTGTGAGTGCGGTGGGTGGGTGTGTGTGAGAGTGCGGTGTGTGTGTGTGTGCGGTGGGTGTGTGTGTGTGTGAGAGAGTGCGGTGGGTGTGTGTTTGTGAGTGCGGTGGGTGTGTGTGTGAGAGTGCAGTGTGTGTGTGTGTGAGAGTGCGGTGGGTGTGTGTGTGAGTGCGGTGGGTGGGTGTGTGTGTGTGTGAGTGCGGTGGGTGTGTGTGTGTGAGTGCGGTGGGTGTGTGTGTGTGTGAGAGTGCGGTGGGTGTGTGTGTGTGTGTGTGTGTGTGAGTGCGGTGGGTGTGTGTGTGTGAGAGAGTGCGGTGGGTGTGTGTGTGTGTGAGTGCGGTGGGTGTGTGTGTGAGTGCGCGGTGGGTGTGTGTGAGTGCGGTGGGTGGGTGTGTGTGTGAGTGCGGTGGGTGTGTGTGTGTGTGAGTGCGGTGGGTGTGTGTGTGTGAGAGTGCGGTTTGTGTGTGTGTGTGTGTGTGAGAGTGCGGTGTGTGTGTGTGTGTGTGTGTGTGAGTGCGGTGGGTGTGTGTGTGTGAGAGTGCGGTGGGTGTGTGTGTGTGAGTGCGGTGGGTGTGTGTGTGTGTGAGCGCGCGGTGTGTGTGTGTGTGTGAGAGCGCGGTGTGTGTGTGTGTGTGTGTGTGAGAGAGCGCGGTAGGTGTGTGTGTGAGAGTGCGGTGGGTAGGTGTGTGTGTGTGAGAGTGCGGTGGGTGTATGTGTGAGAGAGAGTGCGGTGAGTGTGTGTGTTTGAGTGTGGGGTGTGTGAGTGCAGTGGGGGTGGGTGTGTCTGTGTGAGTGCGTGGTGGGTGTGTGTGTGTGAGTGAGGCGTGTGTGTGTGTGAGTGCGGTGTTATGTGTGTGTGTGTGCCGTACTGTTGGAGGGTCGGTGCTGAGGGAGCGCTGCACTGTCGGAGGGTCAGTGCTGAGGGAGAGCCGCACTGTTGGAGGGTCAGTGCTGAGGGAGAGCCGCAGTGTCGGAGGGTCAGTGCTGAGGGAGCGCCGCACTGTCGGAGGCTCAGTGCTGAGGGAGCGCCGCACTGTCGGAGGCTCAGTGCTGAGGGAGCGCCGCACTGTCGGAGGATCAGTGCTGAGGGAGCGTCGCACTGTCGGAGGATCAGTGCTGAGGGAGTGCCGCACTGTCGGAGGGTCAGTGCTGAGGGAGCGCTGCACTGTCGTAGGGTCAGTGCTGAGGGAGTGCCGCACTTTGGGAGGATCAGTGCTGAGGGAGCACCGCACTGTCGGAGGGTCAGTGCTGAGGGAGAGCCGGGGAGGAACACGTATTTTTCTAATGTCTTTCAGCACCTCAAGACTCCCCACAGCCAATGAGGGAGCACTTATTTTCCAAGTTTCAATTTTGGAAATGCGGCATCCAATTTGTGCACAGCAAGATCCCACAGGCAACCCACATTATTGCGACCGGGGATTGGGGGTGGGGTTAAGGGTGTCTTTCGTTTCAATTTGAGGGATTAAATATTGGGCCCAGGGCCACCGGTGGGTACACCCACCCGCCCTGTGGGCTGAGGCACATGACTGCGCCTTGACCCCTGACCCTTGTGTGACCTTCACTTGCAGACAAACTGGCGACGAAGCTGTCCGACTCGCTCGCGGCCGTCATGGACCTCTCCCTGAACTGACCGGACACGGCCGGAGGGGGGCATGAGGGCGGGAACTTCACCGACGACGCCGGCTTCCTTCACCTCTAGCGTCGACACGCCCAGGTTCACCTTCGCGCCAGCTCGGGAGGAGCCCGGAATGTTCTGGAATCTATGCCCACAGCACCGGCCACTCGTGCACACATTGCCCCCTGCTGCCCAGGAGGACAGCCCGAATGTCCAGCCCTGTCCTGGGGGATTGGTCGGACAGGCTGAGACACCGCACTGCAAGTGGCCTTTCTGAGCCTGGTGGGGGTCAGGGGTCGCGGGTCGCGAGACATCTTTGACCTGCTCCCTGACCCCTGTTTCTGATGATATAAGTGGACTGTTGCAATAAATCTAAATTATGTCGCATAAGCAATTCGAAAACCACAACTTGTGTCTCGCTTTCATTCTCGCCTGTGCCTGGTGGGGGACCCATGTAAACGTGTTTGTGACGTGTTTACTCAGGTGGTTTCACTGTTAACCCCCAACCCTACACCTCATCCATAATGTGGGCCCAAGGGTTCCCTAGTGACACGAGGACAGAGCCGCACTGTCGGAGGGTCAGCGCTGAGGGAGCGCCGCGCTGTCGGAGGGTCGATGCTGAGCGAGCGCCGCGCTGTCGGAGGGTCGGTGCTGAGCGAGCGCCGCGCTGTCGGAGGGTTGGCGCTGAACGAGCGCCGCGCTGTCGGAGGGTCGGCGCTGAGGGAGCGCCGCGCTGTCGGAGGGTCGGCGCTGAGGGAGCGCCGCGCTGTCGGAGGGTCGGCGCTGAGGGAGCGCCGCGCTGTCGGAGGGTCGGCGCTGAGGGAGCGCCGCGCTGTCGGAGGGTCGGCGCTGAGGGAGCGCCGCGCTGTCGGAGGGTCGGCGCTGAGGGAGCGCCGCACTGTCGGAGGGTCGGCGCTGAGGGAGCGCCGCACTGTCGGAAGGGCCATCTTTCAGGATGTCTCATGAAACCTGAGGTCCTCATTTACACTCTTCGATGGTCACTCACGTCCCTTGAATAAATTTAAAAAGGTCAAGGTGGTTAATTGGAGGTTGAAAGTGTAAAATTCCAAGGACAGTTAATCCTAACTGGGACTGTATTCCCTCAATAACCGAAGATTCAGGGGTGATCTGATCGAGGGACTCAGGACGATTAAAGAACATCATAACGTTGATCGAGAGATGCTATTTCCCCAGTTGTTGGGGTGGGTGGGCGGGGAGGTGCGTTGCAGTTTTGGGTGGATGCGATTGCCATGACGGACAAGGAACAAAGGGATGGTCTGGGATATGGTCAAGGGCAGGAGAGATTAACATAACAAAGGTGTCACGGAGTAAGAGGCAATGGTGGTATTAAAGAAACAGCATTGGTCCAGAGGAGGTGTTAATAGCGGAATAAAGGTCGGAAAGCAAAAACGTGTAAAGAATTTCGGGCAGGGCAAAGTTCCACAACAGAGGTCGGAGTTCACGATCTGATGTTATTAGAACCGAACGTCAAGCCCAGAAAGCCGTAAAGTACCTCGTCGGAAGATGAGGCGCAGTCCCTCCGAGTAGCGTGGGGCTTCACTGCAATGTTACCACAGGCCAAGGACAGAGATGTCAGCGCGAGAGCAAGGTGGTGAGTTAAAATGGCCGGGGGTAGGGGGGTTCATGTGACTGTGCGGAGGTGTTCCACACAATGGTCACCCAGTCTGCACTTGGTCTCTGCTGAGCTTTGTGAGGCCGACCTGCTCAGCACCTCGGTGGTTGGGTGGGTGGACGCTCATGAACACTTTAATCACGGGAAACGATTCATCTTCAAGGATGAGGAACATTCCGGAAGAACTTGGGTCTTTTCAAAAGACACTGCCCCTTAAAGGGTTATTGCAAGGACGCCGGTGGCTGCTGTTCCCAGAAAAGACAGCATTTTACCAGAGGAGCAGTTTTAAAGGAGCTAGAAACCTCTTGACGACCACCCCACCCCCTCCCATGGTGTTGCTTTGGGGAGAATACATGAAGGACCAACTGCTTGAGTAAAGAAGACAGCAGCTGCTGAAGCTCCAGACCCAGTCCCAAAGCGAAAAAGCGAATGGAAGTTGCTCTACGTTCTGAAATAGAGTGACTGCAAGTTTTCCTCGAGTCCTCCCGAAAAGTAGTGCAAGAGTCACCGATTGTTTCTCAGGCCAGCGCAGAGAGACCAACTGTATAACCCAGACACCATTTCAAGGACTCCGCCATCTATTGTTTTCCCCTTGACCCATTGACTTTTAACCTTTTGACAGAATTCTTCTAGTTTATTTTATAATGTTGTTTTGGTGTATGAGCGAGTTAGGGTATTTAGAGTAATTATTATACTTTACCATATTTCACACTGTATGTTAATAAGCTTTCCCTTTTCTGGTTTTAAAATAAGCCAATAATGTTGCTCCTTGAAGAATCCTGGGCATTGACATCAGACTTGAACTCATCAGGATGATGGCAAGAATACCAAATGTCAAGGCAACAACAATTTATACTGTACGGGAAGAGAGCGCTGATTGCTTGGCAAGTGGACTCTGATTGCTAGAGGCGTTGCCGCGGGCATTGAGTGGTCACTCCGAGATCCATGGGTAATGGACAGATTCGGTCGTGTCGCTCGCTGGAGAAATCATCGAAACGTACGTTGTGACCCCGCGGAGCAGGGAGACTGGAGACGGACGGCGCACTCCTCCCAGCTCGGCCGGAACGGTACGGCTGTGAAACCTGGACAGCTATCAAGAAAGGAAGCGCGACTGTTTTGATCTCGGCTGCTCTGGGTGTCCCCTGGACCTCGACGACCCTTTTCGAATCCAGTCGTTTGGTGGCGCACAACTGGAGTTATGTGCTGGCGCACTCTCCGTGGCAACGCCTCTACCAATCAGAGTCCACTTGCCAAGCCATCAGCGCTCTCTTCCCGGATGGTGTAAATTGTTGTTGCCTTCGCAATGGGTATTCTTGCGATCGTCCCGATGAGTTCAAGACGGAACATCTTCTGTCAGCGACACTTTTTAAAAAAAAAATACTGGCACTGGCCGCAGAACCTGCCGGTCTCTTCCATCCATCGGCAAGAGCGCACCAGCTGACCACCCCCGAGGATGAACAAAATCAATCGACCCCACTTCCGTAAAATCAGTTTATTGACCGTCGCAAATGGCTCAAAGAACATGAAGTCAGCGACTTACAAATAAAACCCCCACCGCCGGCCGCTCTCAATAGCATTGACGGGAAACCCGGCCCTGGTGCGCTAAGAGTTACCCAGGCAATGGGGCCGTGCATCTGCAGGCCGGGGTGGGGGGCTGGGGGGAGGGGGGCAGTGAGGCGGCACAGGAAGGGGGCAAGAATGAGGCGCCCGGGTTACTTTAGAAGTGGCTCCGGGTCCGGTACCTTGGGGGGAGGGGTGGGGGAGGTGGTCGTCAGCGGGACCCGTCAAAGCCAGCGGGAGGGGGGAAGACAAGCGACACTCCGAGCGCCCGCTAGCGACACCTGGGGGGGGGGGGGTGGGGGGGGGGGTGGGGGGGGGGGGGGGGTTGGGGGGAGAGTCACGCCCTGGAAATGCTCCTTCATTAAGGCAACGCGGAGCCCAGACACACACACACTCTCTCTCTCGACGAGTCTCTGAGGCTCAGTTGCCCACAGTCTCGAGTGCAGAGTTTGCGCGCTCAAGACGCACTGTCCCGTGAGGGTTTCCTCCGACGCAGGTTGTACTTCGATGGCTGTGAGTAAAAGGCAAAAGATTGTGAATCGATTTTAAAATCCACCCAAATGGTCCCAGGCTCCTCCCCAACCTCCAGCCCCCAGAGAGGCGCAATTGGCAGGAGGTTGGGGGGGGGGGGGAGGTCTCACTCAGAGTACAGTCCCACAGCCTGGAATCTGACCCGGGTAGAGATTCCCACCTCAGCACCCCCCACCCCACCTCCGCCCAAGCTTCCCACCAGAGATTGAACACGCAATTCCAGGTTGGCAGACTCGGTTTGGCAATTTCCGCGGAAGAATCCTCTGCCCGTAAACACCGACGCGCCCAAAACCTGCTCCTCCCCTCTCCTCACTCGCACCGGGTCCCCTTCGCCCATCACCCCTCAGCCCTGTGCTCGCTGACCCACACTGGCTCAGCGGGCCAGCAACACCTCCCATTCTAAAACCCACCCATCCTCGTTTCCAAATCCCTCTCTGGCCTCGTTCCTGCCCCCCTCCTATCTCTGTAACCTCCTCCAGCCCCTACACCCCTCCCTATCTCTGTAACCTCCTCAAGCCCCTACACCCCTCCCTATCACTGTAACCTCCTCCAGCCCCTACACCCCTCCCTATCTCTGTAACCTCCTCCAGCCCCCACATCCCTATCTCTGTAACCTCCTCCAGCCCCTACACCCCTCCTTATCTCTGTAACCTCCAGCCCCTACAACCCTCCCTATCTCTGTAACCTCCTGCAGTCCCTACACCCCTCCCTATCTCTGTAACCTCCTCCAGCCCCTACAACCCTCCCTATCTCTAACCTCCCCCAGCCCCTACAAACCTCCCTATCTCTGTAACCTCCTCCAGCCCCTACACCCCTCCCTATCTCTGTAACCTCCTCCAGCCCCTACAACCCTCCCTATCTCTGTACCCTCCTACAACCCTCCGAGATCTCTGCCCTCCTCCAATTCTGGCCTCTCGAGCATCCCCCAATTCCCATCGCTCCACCATTGGCGGCCGGGCCTTCAGCTGCCTGGGGGGGGCCCTGAGCTCTGGAATTCCCTCCGTAAACCTCTCCACCTCTCTCTCTCTGTCTGTCTCCGTCTCTCTCTCCTCCTTTAAGACGCTCCTTAAATACTGACGTCTCTGACCAAGCTTTGGATCCCCTGTCCCTAATATCTCCGTGCTTGGCTCGGGGTCAGATTCTCTGTCCCAATGACCACCCTGTGAAACAACTTGGGGACATTTCTGGAAGTTAAAGGCGCTATATAAATGCAGGTTGTTGCCTGGCCGTGGAGTGGGGGGTGGGGGGGGGTGGGGGCGGTGGTGGGGGACAGCTCCCTTTCACACAAAGTCCAGGGAAGGCTGGACCTCTGCCCCGCCCCTCCAAGGCACAGGAAGATCCCACCGACCGATGCCACTCACCGATTCCGGAACGAGGATGTTGTAGACGGAGACCTCTGACCTCCTGGAGCTCCGCCTCCTCGCGGCCGAGCGGGATGGTGACCGAGGTCCGGGGCTCCCCTTCTTGGGTGTACTGGTCAGCGGCGCTGCGGCTACCGGGCGGACAGATCGGAAATCAGCACTGCGGCCGCAGACGCAACATTTACACCACCCCCCCACCACACCCCCCCACCAAAATAAACCCTCCCCTCCTCCTCCTCCTCCACCCCCCCCCCCCCGGGGGGGGGGGTTCAAACACAGACTCGAGCCCTGTCAACCAAGACTGACCGACCCGCCTGGGGAAGGAGCCCGGTGTGGGGGGGGAAACAGCTGGGGCACTGCCAGTCGAGGCCTCACCGTCTGCCCTCTCTGGTTGGCGTCTACAACCCCCACTCCCTGGGGAGGGAGGTGGAGGTGGGGGGGTGGGGGGGTGGTGGGGGTTGGTGGTCGGGCACCCTGAAACAGGGAAGTGTCCCGGCCCCCATTGGAATTCCGGCCGGCTGCGGGACCTCCCCTTTCGGAGATCGGACGTGGCCTCCCAGCCTCGAGGTACGTCCGGGCCGAACCTGGAGGATGGCACCCGAACCCCTGGGGGCGTGAGTCGACACCCATCACCGCACTTACACCTCTAGGCACGGCACCCCCACCTCCCCCAAACTCAACTGCATCTTCCCCCCCCACAGGTTCCCTCCGCCCCAAAACGTTACTCATTCAGAGGGACAGTATAGAGGCAGCTTTACTCTGTATCTAACCCCGTGCTGTACCTGTCCTGGGAGTGTTTGTTGGAGACAGTGTAGAGGAAGCTTTTACTGTTTATCTAACCCCGTGCTGTACCTGTCCTGGGAGTGTTTGATGGGGACGGTGTAGAGGGAGCTTTACTCTGTATCTAACCACGTGCTGTACCTGTCCTGGGAGTGTTTGATGGGGACAGTGTAGAGGGACCTTTACTCTGTATCTAACCCCGTGCTGTACCTGTCCTGGGAGTGTTTGCTGGGTTCAGTGTAGAGGGAGCTTTACTCTGTATCTAACCCCGTGCTGTACCTTTCCTGGGAGTGTTTAAAGTTGAAAATCGAGACAGCCTCTTTACTCACGTTCCTCAGATGATGGGGCCGCTCCTGATGGGAGACACTCCTTGTTTGGGGTCTTTAGGTCCCCAATTCCTGAATCCTGTTCCACTTCAATCAGCCTCCCGCCCTGCCATAGCCTGCGGGGTGGTGACAGGAGCGGCACTGGTGAAACGAGAGAGAGAGAGAGAGAGAGAGTTTAAGCTGCCTCCACTGCACAAATGGACACAGACACCACCACAGGGCAGGGGAAGTGGACGCCGTTACGGCTGTGGTGCGACGCACCCCACAGTCGAAGGGTTAGAAGCACCAGGACCGCCGACGGACGGCACGCCTCCCGGACCCCCACCCAAACCCGCGCGGGCTGCCTTCGCCGCGGCCTAGCGCGTCCCGGCTATTCGACCGGCGTGGGGGTGGGGGTGGGGGTGGGGGGTGGGGGTGCCTCGCTTCTCGGACATCCCAGGGGCACGTCGAGGGAGGGAGGGCAGGAGGACAAGCTGAACCAAGCCGAGGGGAGGACGTGCACAATTCCACCCCTCCACCGCCCCCACCCCAGCCCACACTCACCCGCCTCCTCGATCATCCTCTGCAGCTGGCTCTGGGAGTCCCTCACGCTGTGCAGGAGCTCGAGGCTCTGCCTGGCCACGTCCTGGTAGGTCGCGGCAGAGTACGCCAGCGCCAGCAGCCCCGCCAGGGCCACCAGCCTCCGCAGCAGCCAGATCCGCGAGTACACACGCTCCTGACGCAGAGAGAGAGAGAGAGAGAGAGAGAGAGGGAGACAAGAGGTCGAGTCAGCGTCGGGGTGGGGTTAATTCGGAGCACATGCGTTCCCTCTTACCCCACTTCTCCTCGCCCGTGGAGTGGAGCTCGCACTGAATGCCCCATCTGCACAGGAAAGCTACAGCACCGGAGGAGGCCGTTCGGCCCATCTCGTCCACGCCAGCCCGAGGACACCCAGGTGCCCTTTCTAATCCCACCTCCCTGCACCCGGCCCATAGCCCTGCAGCTCACAGCACTTCAGGTGCAGATCCAGGTACTTTTTAAAAGAGTTTCAAGTTTCTGCCTCTACCACCAACTTGGGCAGCGAATTCCAGACACCCACTACCCTCAAGTACCTCATGTCGCCCCCCCCCCCCGCCCTTACACCTTCTGCCACTTATCTTGAATCTATGTCCGCCGGCTCTAGAATTCTCCACCAAGGGAAACAATTTTATCCTGTCCACTATTTACTCCCATCATCATTTTGTACACCTCAATCAAGTCACCTCTCAGCCTTCTTTGTTCCAAGGAAAATAACCCCAACCTCTCCGATCTCTCCTCGTAGCTACACTTCTCCAACCTCGGCAACATTCTTGTAAACCTCCTTTGCACTCTCTCCAGAGCTAATCCACCCTTCCTGTAATGCGGTGACCAGAACTGCACACAATACTCCAGTTGTGGCCTCACCAGTGTTTTATACAATGCCAACATTATATCCTTACTTTTACATTCTGCCACTGAAGGAAAGCATTCCATATGCCTCCTTTACAGACTTGCCTACTTGACCTGCTGCATTCAGGGACCTGTGTACTTGTACGCCAAGGTCTCTCACTTCATCTACCCCTCTTAGTGGACCTGGACCATATCCAGGCTTGGGCTGACAAGTGGCAAGTCACATTCACGCCTGGCATTGACCACCTCCAGCCAAGAGAGAATCCAACCATTGCCCCTTGACGTTCAATACACGCGAGCGAGGAGCAGGAGGAGGCCATTCTGCCCCTCGAGCCTGCTCCCCCATTGAATTAGGCCCGACAGTAGTCTCAAATCTGCATCCCGCCGACCTCCGGTAACCTGTCACCCTCCCCTTGCTTACCAAGAACCTCTCCACCCCCAGCCTTAAAAATATTCAGAGGCTCTGCTCCCACCGCCTTTTCAGGAAGAGAGTTCCAACGTCTCATGACCCTCTGAGAGGAAAATATTTGCCCCATCTCCATTTTAAATGGACGACCCCTTATTTTGAAACAGTGACCCTCCTTGTTCTAGATTCTCCCACAGGAGGAAATGTCCTCTCCACATCCACCCTATCCAAGACTGCTCCAAGGCTTTATATGGCATTACCATCACTGAATCCCCCGCTATCAACATCCTGGGGGTTACCATTGACCAGAAACTGAACTAGACCCAGCCATATAAACACTTTGGCTACAAGAGCAGGTCAGAGGCTGGGAATCCTGCGGAGAGTAACTCACCTCCTGACTCCCCCAAAGCCTGTCCACCATCTACAAGGCACAAGTCAGGAGTGGGATGGGATACTCCCCACTTGCCTGGATGAGTGCAGCTCCCACAACACTCAAGAAGCTCGACACCGTCCAGGACAAAGCAGCCCGCTTGATCGTCACCCCATCCACAAACATTCACTCCCTCCACCCCCGACGCACAGGGGCAGCAGTGTGTGTACCATCTACAAGATGCACTGCAGCAACTCGCCAAGGCTCCTTCGACAGCGCCGCCCAAACCCACCACCTCTACCACCTAGAAGGACAAGGGCAGCAGACACATGGGGAACACCACCAACTGCAAGTTCCCCTCCGAGCCCCTCACCATCCCGACTTGGAAATATATCAGCCGTTCCTTCACTGTCGCTGGGTCAAAATCCTGGAACTCCCTCCCTAACAGCACGGTGGGTGTACCTACACCACACGGGACAAAATCCTGGAACTCCCTCCCTAACAGCACGGTGGGTGTACCTACACCACAGAGATAAAATCCTGGAACTCCCTCCCTAACAGCACGGTGGGTGTACCTACACCACACGGGACAAAATCCTGGAACTCCCTCCCTAACAGCACCGTGGGTGTACCTACACCACAGAGATAAAATCCTGGAACTCCCTCCCTAACAGCACGGTGGGTGTACCTACACCACACGGGACAAAATCCTGGAACTCCCTCCCTAACAGCACGGTGGGTGTACCTACACCACAGAGACAAAATCCTGGAACTCCCTCCCTAACAGCACGGTGGGTGTACCTACACCACACGGGACAAAATCCTGGAACTCCCTCCCTAACAGCGCGGTGGGTGTACCTACACCACACGGGACAAAATCCTGGAACTCCCTCCCTAACAGCACGGTGGGTGTACCTACACCACACGGGACAAAATCCTGGAACTCCCTCCCTAACAGCACGGTGGGTGTACCTACACCACACGGGGACATAATCCTGGAACTCCCTCCCTAACAGCACGGTGGGTATACCTACACCACAGAGATAAAATCCTGGAACTCCCTCCCTAACAGCACAGTGGGTGTACCTACACCACACGGGACAAAATCCTGGAACTCCCTCCCTAACAGCACGGTGGGTGTACCTACACCACCCGGGGACTGCAGCGGCTCAAGAAGGCATCTCACCCACCACCTTCTCAAGGGGGCAATTACGGATGGGCAACAAATGCTGGGCCTGGCCAACGACCCCCACATCCCCGTGAAAGATTTTTTTTTTTTAAACCCTGTGACTCGTTTTTGAGCTGCACAAGAGATTGAAATGGAAATAGACATCTTCATGAGCTGGCAAAGAGGATGGAAACCTAGAGTTAACCCCCTCAGGATAAGGAGGTGGATGTTAGAATGATAGTTACAATAAAAGCTCAAGCGTATAACTCAACTGCAAACCAAGCACCTGCAGCAAGGAGGGTGTTAGTGAGACCACATCGGGAGCGCTGTGCACAGTTCTGGTCTCCTTACTTAAGGAGGGACAGACTCGCATTCAAAGCCGTTCAGAGAAGGTTCACTCGGCCGATTCCTGGGACGAAGGGGGTTTGTCTGATGGGGAAAGGTTGAGCAGGTTGGGCCTCTACCCATTGGAGTTTAGAAGAATGAGAGGTGATCTTATTGAAACATGTCAGATTCTGAGGGGAGGGGGTTTGACAGGGTGGATGCTGAGGGGATGTTTCCCCCACCTCGTGGGGGGGAATCTAGAACGAGGGGAGGGAGGTGGGGGGCACAGTTTCAGAATGAGGGGTCTCCCATTGAAGATGGAGACGAGGAGGAATTTCTTCTCTCAGAGGGTGGTCAGTCTGTGGAATTCTCTCCCCGCCCCGCCTCTGAGAGCAGTGGAGGCTGGCTCATTTTTTTTAATCTTTTTACCCCAACACCTCCCCACCTCACAGGGCTACCTGTTATTTGCTTCTAAGTTGTGTTTTCACAGAGCGCTGATCCTCGTTCTGCTATTAACACAATCTGCTATCTTACCTTTACGCCACCATCAGCACCTTCTTCAGTCTTTAACACTACCATTAACACTCCCTTTTCTCTTGGGTCCAGGGCATCTTTGTCCATCGCTCCTGAGCTCCCACCGATCGCCGACCTTCTATTTCACTCCACCCCCTCTCAAACAGCATAAAATCCACCTGGTTCCTACTCTGCTTCAGCTCTGCAGGGTCACAGGGGACTCGAAACGTTAAACCCTGTTTCTCTCCCATCACCCACGCTGCCGGACTTGCCGAGTCTCCCCAGTATTTTCTGCTTTTATCGCCGGATCGTTGAATGTCCTTTTTGGGGCCGAGGTAGGTAGATTCTTGACTAACAAGGGAGTCAAAGGTTATCGGGGCGGGGTGGGGTGGGGGTTATAGGCAGGAATGTGGGGTTGAGGTTTACAGTCAGATCAGCCACGATCTTATTGAATGGGGGTAGCAGGCTGGAGGGGCCGAGTGGTCTCCTCCTGCTCAGAGTTCGTACGTTTATATGTAAGCTGGGATGGGGAGAGGAGAACTGAGAAAGGGATTACAAGGGGCGAGGGGCCAGGCAAAGAGACGAACAGCTAACAAATAAAATGGGATTGAAGGGCGGGAACGGCTGAATAGGACCCAAGGAAGGAGTTTGTCTTGTGGAGATGGAGGCCGAGCTGACAAATCATCGGACAGCAGGAGGCCCTTCGGCCTATCGCTCCCATGCTGGCCCTCTACAAGACCAACTCACCCACTCCCCCTGCCCTCTCCCCATCACCCTGCACATTCCCCTTCAGAAAATGATCCAATTCCCCCCACTTTGGAAAGCCTCGATTGACCCTGCCTCCCCTCCCCCACACTCTCAGGCAGCGCGTTCCAGATCCTAACCACTCGCTGCGTGAAAAAGCTTCTCCTCGAGTCTCCGTCGCTGCTTGTACCGATCGTCTTAAATCCGTGTCCCTCTGGTTCTCAATCCTCCCACCAATGGGAACAGTTTCTCCCTGTCCGCTCTGTCCCAGACCCCCTTGTGATTTTGAACACCCTCCATCAAATCTCCTCTTGACCCTCTCTTCTCCAAGGAGAACAGTCCCAACTTCTCCAATCCGTCCACGGAACTGAAGTCCCCTCGTCCCTTGAACCGTTCTCGTCAATCTTTTCCCGCTCTCTCTCTCTCCGTCTCTCTCTCTCCCCGTCTCTCTCTCTCTCCCCGTCTCTCTCTCTCTCCCCGTCTCTCTCTCTCTCCCCGTCTCTCTCTCTCTCCCCGTCTCTCTCTCTCTCCCCGTCTCTCTCTCTCTCCCCGTCTCTCTCTCTCTCCCCGTCTCTCTCTCTCTCCCCGTCTCTCTCTCTCTCCCCGTCTCTCTCTCTCTCCCCGTCTCTCTCTCTCTCTCTCCGTCTCTCTCTCTCTCTCTCTCCGTCTCTCTCTCTCTCTCTCTCTCTCTCCGTCTCTCTCTCTCTCTCTCTCCGTCTCTCTCTCTCTCTCTCTCCGTCTCTCTCTCTCTCTCCGTCTCTCTCTCTCTCTCCGTCTCTCTCTCTCTCTCTCCGTCTCTCTCTCTCTCTCTCTCCGTCTCTCTCTCTCTCTCTCTCCGTCTCTCTCTCTCTCTCTCTCTCCGTCTCTCTCTCTCTCTCTCTCCGTCTCTCTCTCTCTCTCTCTCTCTCTCCGTCTCTCTCTCTCTCCGTCTCTCTCTCTCTCTCTCTCCGTCTCTCTCTCTCTCCGTCTCTCTCTCTCTCCGTCTCTCTCTCTCTCCGTCTCTAACACCTTCACATCCTTCCTAAAGTGCGGTGCCCAGAACTGGACACAATACTCTAGTTGGGGCTGAACCAGTGTTTTATACAGGTTTAACATAACCTCCTTGCTCCTGTACTCTACGCCCCTATGAATAAAGCCCAGGATACTGTACTTCACACAGCTGCTTTCACCAGAAGAGAGCGAAAAATGGATAAACATGGGGCACTTAAAAGGTGGCACTCGTCCCCATAGCTGGACGATTGGCATCCAACGATACCCAGGGCAGTGAGAGTGGACATTGCAGGGAGGGACTGGACACAATCCTGCCAACTTGTTAGACACACGGGTGGTGCCAAAGGACTGGGGAGACAGCAAACATAAGACCCCTCTGTTCAAAACAAGGGAGGCATGTGCTCCCACAATCCGACCTCGCGCGTACACACGCCGGCAGAGGGGGGAAGAATCCTTCATTCTTACCCCTCCCCTGCCACTCACCACGATATCTCCAAATAGTGTTACCTTCAACCTATGACTGGGACCCACCGTGTGCTCATAGCTGGACTTGGCTGGATCCATTCCAGAGGAATACACAGTCCTCTCCAGGTACACGCTCAGGGAGATCAGCAAAAACAGGACCAGCCTGTGGAGCAGGAACAGATACAGCACGGGGTTAGATACAGAGTAAAGCTCCCTCTACACCGTCCCCATCAAACACTGCCAGGACAGGTACAGCACGGGGTTAGATACAGGGTAAAGCTCCCTCTACACCGTCCCCATCAAACACTCCCAGGACAGGTACAGCACGCGGTTAGATACAGAGTAAAGCTCCCTCTACACCGTCCCCGTCAAACACTCTCCCAGCAGCAGACCCCGGAAAACCTCAGCACCTGGCTGATGCTGTGCGCTGGGTAGCGGTCACCAGAAATGCCACCAGCATTGCCAGGAGGTTGTAGGTGAGCGAGGAGAATGTCGCAGACTCGATCATGACGAACTGGTGCAGGTACGAGAGCCGGCGGAAGATCTCAGCAAAGACCCGCTGCTGCTCCTGCGTCGAGTCCTGCATCTCCCGAAACACCTGCTGCACACCTGGAAACAACAACAACAACCTGCTTTGAGACGGCGCCTCGAACCCAGTAAAACCTCCCAAAGCGGCTTCACGGGAGCGTGAATCAGGGAGAATCTGACCCCGAGCCTCACGTGGGGATATTAGGGACAGGGGACCCAAAGCTCTGTCAGAGAGATCAGTTTTTAAGGAGCCTCTTAGAGGAGAGAGAGAGAGAGAGAGAGAGAGGGAGGGAGGGGGAGAGGTTTAGGGAGGGAATTCCAGAGCTCAGGGCCCCCCCCACCAGGCAGCTGAAGGCCCGGCCGCCAATGGTGGAGCGATGGGAATCGGGGGATGCTCGAGAGGCCAGAATTGGGGGAACGCAGAGATCTCGGAGGGTTGTAGGAGGTTACAGAGATAGGGAGGGGGGTAGGGGCTGGAGGAGATTACAGAGATAGGGAGGGGGGTAGGGGCTGGAGGAGGTTACAGAGATAGGGAGGGGTCTAGGGGCTGGAGGAGGTTACAGAGATAGGGATGGATGTAGGGGCTCGAGGAGGTTACAGAGATAGGGGGGTTTGTTTTGAGTGGAGGAGGTTACAGAGATAGGGAGGGTTGTAGGGGCTGGAGGAGGTTACCGAGATAGGGAGGGTTGTAGGGGCTGGAGGAGGTTACAGAGATAGGGAGGGGTGTAGAGGCTGGAGGAGGAGGTTACAGAGGTAGAGAGGGTTGTAGGGGCTGGAGGTGTTTATAATGATAGGCACGGGTGTAGGGACTGGAGGAGGTTACAGAGATAGGGAGGGTTGTCAGGGGCTGGAGGAGGTTACAGAGATAGGGAGGGGTGTAGGGGCTGGAGGAGGTTACAGAGATAGGGAGGGTTTGAGGGGCTGGAGGTGTTTATAATGAAAGGGAGGGTGGTGTGGGAGGGATTTGAAGCCTATGAGAATATCAAAATGGAGGTGGAGACAGGGCTGTGAACGAGTGTTGTTCCGGTACGCGGACAGAGAGACTCTTTCGGGTGGGTGTCACTCACTGCCTAAATCCACCCCTTCTCCATTAGGTCTCAGCCTGTAATTCACTCTGGGGTCTCCATTCTCCCATGTATGAAGAGCAACCCTCACACAGGATCAGAGAAACGAGGCACAGGAGGAGGACACTTGGCCTATCTTGTTGATACTGGCCGAAAAGAGTTCTGTACTCTCATCCATTCTTCCACCGCTTGGTCCATGTTCTGTTGGTTCTTGCACCTCATGTGCTAAGAGAAGAGTTTTTTCCCCCTCAATGCGATGAGGGTTTTTGCATCTTTAACTCTTTCAGGCAACGAGATCCCACCCTCTTGGATTAAAAAATTTACCCCTCAACTCCACCGCTGTAATATAAGAGCTTGGGGATTGGCTAACTAACAGGGAACAGAGTAAGGAAAATTGGGCCAATTTCTGGCTGGCGAACTGTATCAAGTGGAGTGGCAACTGGGACCTCAGCTATTTACAATCTGTATTCATGACTTCGACCAAGGGACTGAGCGTATTGTAGCCAAATTTGCAGGCCATACAAAGGTCAACGGGGAAGTAAGCTGTGAGGAGGATACAGAGGGATACCGGTAGGCTAAGTGAGGGGGCAGAGGTTGGCAGGCGTAGTATAATGTGGGAAAATGTGAACTTGTCCACTTTGGCAGGAAGAATAGAAAAGCAGGATATTATTGAAATGGAGAGAGACTGCAGGACACTGCGGAGCAGAGGGATCTGGGTGTCCTGGTACATGAATCACAAGAAGTTAGTACGCAGATGCAGCGAGTGATTAGGAAGCCAAATGGAAAGTTGTCCTTTATTGCGAGGGGGGGGATGGAGTATAAAAGTGGGGAAGTCTTGCTACAACTGGACAGGGCGTTGGTGAGGCCGCTCCTGGGGCACTGTGGACAGTTCTGGTCTCCTTACTTAAGGAGGGACAGACTCGCATTGGAAGACGTTCAGAGAAGGTTCACTCGGCTGATTCCTGGGACGAAGGGGGTTTGTCTGATGGGGAAAGGTTGAGCAGGTTGGGCCTCTACCCATTGGAGTTTAGAAGAATGAGAGGTGATCTTATTGAAACATGTCAGATTCTGAGGGGAGGGGCTTTGACAGGGTGGATGCTGAGGGGATGTTTCCCTCCACCTCTTGGGGGGGAACCTAGAATGAGGGGAGGTGGGGGGGTCACAGTTTCAGAATGAGGGGTCTCCCATTGAAGACGGAGATGAGGAGGAATTTCTTCTCTCAGAGGGTGGTCAGTCTGTGGAATTCTCTCCCCCCCCCTCCCCCTGAGAGCAGTGGGGGCTGAGTCACTGAATATATTCAAGGCCGAGCGAGACAGATTTCTGATCGACGAGGGAGTCGAGGGTTATGAGGAGGGGATGGACAGGAAAGTAGAGCTGAGGCCACAATCAGATCAGCCACAATCTTATTGAATGGGGGTAGCAGGCTCGAAGGGCTGAATGGCCTCCTCCTGCTCCGAATCCGTATGCTTTTACATAATCGCATAAATCCGAGTCGCGCGGTGATTAACCTGTCCGCTGAGGGAATGAGACGCTCCCTCGCCATCCCTCAGAACTCGACCCCGCCTGCCTATCCCAACAGCGAGACCCTGAGCGCTCGCACGCTGACCCCGCACTGACCTTGCGTGGACTGCTGGAGGGTCATCTTCAGCGTGTCGCCGCTGCGCAGGATCTCCTCCTGGGCGGCCAGAGTGGCATTCTGGACTTCCATCATCTCCCTGGCCATCTGATTGGTGGCCTCCAGCCGGCGTGCCACACTGCCCGACGTCGCGGTCAGTCTAGAAGGAGGTCACCACGGGGTTAGCATTCAGCCTCAGGACTCCACCCCCCGGCGCACTTGGCTCTGCTCTGCACCGGTGCCAAGGCAGCCCTCCCCCAGAAGACCCCAGAAGACTCCATCATCGTCGGAACGCCACGAGAGTGGGTCAGCAGGGGGCAGCGGTGGGGCCATGACAGACAACGCGCACAATGTATAAGACATTTCGAGAAGACCACCCCTGGCATTGCCCATCGTTCGAGCTCTACCCTGTAGAGTAGTAACGAACCGTGTAGCGAACGCATTACACAGAGGAGGGAGACAAGGCTGGAAGGGTTACACAACACTCCCAAAGTCTTATCGCAAAAGACGTCACCTCCGACAGTGCGGCGCTCCCTCAGCACTGACCCTCCCACAGTGCGGCGCTCCCTCAGCACTGACCCTCCCACAGTGCGGCACTCCCTCAGTGCTGACCCTCCGGCAGTGCGGCGCTCCCTCAGTGCTGACCCTCTGGCACTGCAGCGCTCCCTCAGTGCTGACCCTCCGGCAGTGCGGCGCTCCCTCAGCGCTGACCCTCTGACAGTGCGGCGCTCCCTCAGCGCCGACCCTCCGACAGTGCGGCGCTCCCTCAGCACTGACCCTCCGGCAGTGCGGCGCTCCCTCAGCACTGACCCTCCGGCAGTGCGGTGCTCCCTCAGCACTGACCCTCCCACAGTGCGGCTCTCCCTCAGCACTGACCCTCCCACAGTGCGGCGCACCCTCAGCGCTGACCCTCCCACAGTGCGGCACTCCCTCAGCACTGACCCTCCGACAGCGTGGCACTCCCTCAGCACTGACCCTCCCACAGTGCGGCGCTCCCTCAGCACTGACCCTCCGACAGTGCGGCGCTCCCTCAGCACTGACCCTCCCACAGTGCGGCGCTCCCTCAGCACTGACCCTCCCACAGTGCGGCGCTCCCTCAGCACTGACCCTCCCACAGTGCGGCGCTCCCTCAGCACTGACCCTCCGACAGTGCGGCGCACCCTCAGCGCTGACCCTCCGACAGTGCGGCTCTCCCTCAGCACTGACCCTCCCACAGTGCGGCACTCCCTCAGCACTGACCCTCTGACAGCGCGGCGCTCCCTCAGCACTGACCCTCCGACAGCGCGGCGCTCCCTCAGCACTGACCCTCCGACAGCGCGGCGCTCCCTCAGCACTGACCCTCCGACAGCGCGGCGCTCCCTCAGCACTGACCCTCCGACAGCGCGGCGCTCCCTCAGCACTGACCCTCCGACAGCGCGGCGCTCCCTCGGCGCTGACACTGGGGGGCGGGATTATCGGGCCTGGATTCTGGGCCTCGTTTCTCTGATGGGGCAGAGCTCGAATCCACGACCGTCTAAATCGGGATCGGATAGATTCCAGGGGAGACGTAACTCCCTCCCTCCAAGCACACTCACAAGGTGAGAGGTCAGCACCTTGACTAGTCAACACTCTCACTGCTCTCTCCCACCCCTCTCCACCTCCCCCCCTCACCCCAGCCACCCTCTTGCCTCCCCTCAGACCCTGCCCTCCGCCCCTCCCCTCAATCCAGCCTCTCCCCGGCCCTCCCTCCCTCTTCCCCCCACCCACCCCCTCCACCCAACCCTCCCCTGACCCTCCCTGGCCTACCTGTCCATGGTGTCCTCTGCCTGTTGCTGCCACTGTTCACTCTGCAGATAGTAACAGATGCTGTGGGCGTGAGTGAAAAACTCGGTGTAGGCCCCAAACGCCATCGAGTCCATGCCCTCGGTACAGGCGAGAATAGTGCTGCCCTCTGGACAACTGGGGAAGCTCTTGCCAGACCTAGAGGGAGGGAGGGAGGAGGGGGCGGGGGGAGACAGCACAGAGAACAAAAAAAAAAATCCAATCACTCCTTCCTTCCAGAAGTGAAAATCACCCCCAGACAAATCCCTGTTTGCAGCCAAGGGAAGCATCTTTGGTCCCCTTGAAGCCAGCGGTGGGTCAAGTTTCACCAGCGATCCCCCGATTCGTCAGACACAGGACCAGAGATCGAGCAGAGGTTCCCCTCCGAGCCACTCACCGTTAACATTCACCCCCTTCCCCCCACCCCCGACGCACAGGGGCAGCAGTGTGTGTACCATCTACAAGATGCACTGCAGCAACTCGCCAAGGCTCCATCGACAGCGCCGCCCAAACCCACCACCTCTACCACCTAGAAGGACAAGGGCAGCAGACACATGGGGAACACCACCACCTGCAAGTTCCCCTCCGAGACACTCACCATCCCGACTTGGAAATATATCGGCCGTTCCTTCACTGTCGCTGGGTCAAAATCCTGGAACTCCCTCCCTAACAGCACGGTGGGTGTACCTACACCACACGGGTCAAAATCCTGGAACTCCCTCCCTAACAGCACGGTGGGTGTACCTACACCACACGGGGACAAAATCCTGGAACTCCCTCCCTAACAGCACGGTGGGTGTACCTACACCACACGGGACAAAATCCTGGAACTCCCTCCCTAACAGCACGGTGGGTGTACCTACACCACACGGGGACTGCAGCGGCTCAAGAAGGCGGCTCACCCACCACCTTCTCAAGGGGGCAATTAGGGATGGAAAGCAGTACATGCAGCAGCAGGTTTACGCATAGCAAGATCCCACAAAAAAAGCCGACGTGGTAATGCCCAGATCACCTGCTTCCTAGGGATCAGAATCGGACCCAGGACACCAGGCAGAACTGACCCCACCCCCACACCCCAGCACTTCTTTCAACAGAGGCCGTGGGATCTTCTCCAACCACCTGAGGGGGCAGGAGGGGACGTGGTTTTAATGTCCGATTGCAGCAACAGAACCTCTGACAGTGCGGCATTCCCTCAGCACTGACCCTCCCACAGTGCGGCACTCCCTCAGCACTGACCCTCCGACAGTGCGGCGCTCCCTCAGCACTGACCCTCCGACAGTGCGGCGCTCCCTCAGCGCTGACCCTCCGACAGTGCGGCGCTCCCTCAGCACTGACCCTCCCACAGTGCGGCGCTCCCTCAGCGCTGACCCTCCGACAGTGCGGCGCTCCCTCAGCACTGACCCTCCCACAGTGCGGCGCTCCCTCAGCGCTGACCCTCCGACAGTGCGGCGCTCCCTCAGCACTGACCCTCCGACAGTGCGGCGCTCCCTCAGCACTGACCCTCCCACAGTGCCCTGCCCCTTAGGACTGGAAACAGGGCTGAGATTCTGTGAACACACAGTTTAAGTCTTTTGGGTTTGAGTGTTTTTTGACTCAGTCGCAGTTTGTGTGATCTTGCTGTGTACAAACAGGCTGCCAGCTCTTCCCCAGGCAAAAGGGACAGGTCCCAGGGCCATTCTGTGGTGAAGGACAGCCTCCAAACTTCACACACACACGAGCTGGAACTAGGACCAGCTGTACAGCATTAATACTACTAATATTATTTTCATCTGAGACTGCCTCTTAAAATTGTTTTATAGTTTGCCATTGTGAGATTTGAACTCTTGATACTCTTTTTGAGTAAACCTGTTTCCATCTGTTTCAGATGAAGTTATATTGTTTCATAGTTTGCCATTGTGAGATTTGAACTCTTGATCTGGGGGTTACAAGACCGGTACTATAACCACTTGGCTATTTAAGCCAAGCCAAAAGGTGTAACTCTTTTGAGTACAAACATGTTTCCATCTGTTCCTATTCAGATGAAGTTACATTGTTTTGTAGTTTGCCTTTGTGAGATTTGAACTCTTGATAATCTTTTAAATGAAAACCAAATCAACAAAATTGGGATAAATCAGGCACAGCCCCTAATTCAGGTCAGCTGTAAAACCAAGAACAAAGTTTAAAGGAAACTTACAAACTTTAAATCAAAATGTGATTAAAGGGGTCAACAAAACACCTCAGTCCCCGCGGTGCCCACCGAGCACGGAAGGCCTCGAGAGTGCCAGCAGACACCGCGTGCTCCTTCTCCAGGGACATCCGGCAGCGAACGTAGCCGCGGAAGAGGGACAAACAATCGGGCGGGACTCCCCCGTCGATCGCCCGCTGCCTGGACCTGTTAATGGCCAACTTGGCCAGGCCCAGGAGCAGGTTCACGAGGAGGTCCTCCTCCTTCCCGACCCCCTTCCGCACCGGGTGCCCAAGAAACTTGTCTCCACCGAGATTTGAACTCTGATCACTGGATTCAAAGTCCAGAGTGCTCACCGTTACACCATGGAACCTACATAATAAGACTGGTAACTCTTTCGAGTATAAACCCATTTCCATCTATTTCAGATGAAGTTACATTGTTTCATAGTTTGCCATTGTGAGATTTGAACTCTTGATCTTAGGGTTACAAACCCAGTACCATAACCACTTGGCTATTTAGGCCAAGCACTGCCTCTTAAAACTGCAGTAACAGAATATCCCCCACAACTACCAAAGATAATCACGCTAATTATCAGTCACATGCACCCCAGGCCTGCTAACTTCCTGTTTTCACCTCACCCTCTCCACTCTGTATCCTGTCTATACACCGCTTGTAATCAAATTTATTTCAGATAAGATACAGATTAAACCTCCCCCAACACCGTCCCCATCAAACACTCCCAGGACAGGTACAGCACGGGGTTAGATACAGAGTAAAGCTCCCTCGACACTGTCCCCATCAAACACTCCCAGGACAGGTACAGCACAGGGTTAGATACAGAGTAAAGCTCCCTCTACACTGTCCCCATCAAACGCTCCCAGGACAGGTACAGCACTGGGTTAGACACAGAGTAAACCTCCCCCAACACCATCCCCATCAAACACTCCCAGGACAGGTACAGCACGGGGTTAGATACAGAGTAAAGCTCCCTCTACACTGTCCCCATCAAACACTCCCAGGACAGGTACAGCACGGGGTCTTTCTCTCTGTCTCTCTGTCCTCTGTCTCTCTGTCTCTCTGTCTCTCTGTCTCTCTTTCTCTCTTTCTCTCTGTCTCTCTTTCTCTCTTTCTCTCTTTCTCTCTGTCTCTCTTTCTCTCTTTCTCTCTTTCTCTCTTTCTCTCTTTCTCTCTTTCTCTGTCTCTCTGTCCTTTCTCTGTCTCTCTGTCCTTTCTCTGTCTCTCTGTCCTTTCTCTGTCTCTCTGTCCTTTCTCTGTCTCTCTGTCCTTTCTCTGTCTCTCTGTCCTTTCTCTGTCTCTCTGTCCTTTCTCTGTCTCTCTGTCCTTTCTCTGTCTCTCTGTCCTTTCTCTGTCTCTCTGTCCTTTCTCTGTCTCTCTGTCCTTTCTCTGTCTCTCTGTCCTTTCTCTGTCTCTCTGTCCTTTCTCTGTCTCTCTGTCCTTTCTCTCTCTGTCCTTTCTCTCTCTGTCCTTTCTCTCTCTGTCCTTTCTCTCTCTGTCCTTTCTCTCTCTGTCCTTTCTCTCTCTGTCCTTTCTCTCTCTGTCCTTTCTCTCTCTGTCCTTTCTCTCTCTCTGTCCTTTCTCTCTCTCTGTCCTTTCTCTCTCTCTGTCCTTTCTCTCTCTCTGTCCTTTCTCTCTCTCTGTCCTTTATCTCTCTCTGTCCTTTATCTCTCTCTGTCCTTTATCTCTCTCTGTCCTTTATCTCTCTCTGTCCTTTCTCTCTCTCTGTCCTTTCTCTCTCTCTGTCCTTTCTCTCTCTCTGTCCTTTCTCTCTCTCTGTCCTTTCTCTCTCTCTGTTCTTTCTCTGTCTCTCTCTCTGTTCTTTCTCTCTGTCTCTCTCTCTCTCTGTTCTTTCTCTCTCTCTCTCTATTCTTTCTCTCTCTCTCTCTCTCTCTGTCCTCTCTCTCTCTCTGTTCTTTCTCTCTCTCTCTCTCTCTCTGTCCTTTCTCTCTCTCTCTCTGTCCTTTCTCTCTCTCTCTCTGTCCTTTCTCTCTCTGTCCTTTCTCTCTCTGTCCTTTCTCTCTCTGTCCTTTCTCTCTCTGTCCTTTCTCTCTCTGTCCTTTCTCTCTCTCTCTCTGTTCTTTCTCTCTCTGTTCTTTCTCTCTCTGTTCTTTCTCTCTCTGTTCTTTCTCTCCCTGTTCTTTCTCTCCCTGTTCTTTCTCTCTCTGTTCTTTCTCTCTCTGTTCTTTCTCTCTCTGTTCTTTCTGTCTCTCTCTCTCTGTTCTTTCTCTGTCTCTCTCTCTCTGTTCTTTCTCTGTCTCTCTCTCTCTGTTCTTTCTCTGTCTCTCTCTCTCTGTTCTTTCTGTCTCTCTCTCTTTTGCTCTTCTTTCTCTCTCTTTTGCTCTTCTTTCTCTCTCTTTTGCTCTTCTTTCTCTCTCTCGCTCTTCTTTCTCTCTCTCGCTCTTCTTTCTCTCTCACGCTCTTCTTTCTCTCTCTCTCTCTGATCTCTCTCTCTCTCTCTGTTCTTTCTCTCTGATCTTTCTCTCTCTCTCGCTGTTCTTTCTCTCTCTCGTTGTTCTTTCTCTCTCGCTGTTCTTTCTCTCTCGCTGTTCTTTCTCTCTCTCTCTCGCTGTTCTTTCTCTCTCGCTGTTCTTTCTCTCTCTCTCTTTCTCTCTCTCTCTCTTTCTCTCTCTCTCTCTTTCTCTCTCTCTCTCTGTTCTTTCTCTCTCTCTCACTCTCTCTGTTCTTTCTCTCTCTCTGTGTGTTCTTTCCCTCCCTGTGTTCTTTCCCTTTCTCTCTCTCTCTCTCACTCACCTCTCCAGGTGACAGTGAGTAAAATACAGGGCGATCTTGCTGTGCTCCTCCTGGTCCAGTTCCCTGCAGCCCCTCTCCGCCTTGGCCAGGGCTTCGCTCCAGCAGCGGCCGTACCCCGGCAGCCGGGTCAGCTCCTGGACCTTGCGGAGCTGCTGCCTGCCTTCCTCCAGGAGCTGGGGCTGTTCCCGAGGCCGGGGGCTGGGATACAGCCCGAGGACCGAGCCCAGGAACAGGAGCTGGAGGAGGAGGAGACCCATTCCCTCTCCTCCCAGCGCAGCCACTTCCGCCTTTGCGTCAATTTCAAATCTCCCGCCCCCCACAATGTATCAACGTTCCAATCCGGCCGCGCTCCATCCCCTGATTGGCTGCTGAAGGTGTCACTCAGAGGAGGCCGCGGTCCTTTAAGCGCTGCTCGGAAGAAATGGGGGAAATATTAATGAGTGTTCGGGTCAAACTCAACTGATTTGCAGCACAGCACAAAATGAGGCCATTCAGCCCCTCACGATACCCCCCCTCATACTGACCCTCTGACAGTGCGGCGCTCCCTCAGCGCTGACCCTCCGACAGTGCGGCACTCCCACAGCGCTGACCCTCCAACAGTGTGGCACTCCCTCAGCACTGACCCTCCGACAGCGCGGCGCTCCCTCAGCACTGACCCTCCGACAGCGCGGCGCTCCCTCAGCACTGACCCTCCCACAGTGCGGCGCTCCCTCAGCACTGACCCTCCGACAGTGCGACGCTCCCTCAGCGCTGACCCTCCCACAGTGCGATGCTGACCCTCCGACAGTGCTACACTCCCTCAGCGCTGACCATCCCACAGCGCGGCGCTCCCTCAGCACTGACCCTCTGACAATGCAGCGCTCCCTCAGCACTGACCCTCTAACTCGTTGGCATTGTCTCAGGCTGAAGAGATGGTTATTTAGGACTGGAGTTCCCCTCCCTGAGTAATGCTAATTCATCAAATCCTTGAGCAGGTTCTGTGCAGAAAGGTGTCATCTGGCCCCTCTGCAAGAGTATCTCACCCATTCCCCCTTCCCTCTACCCCCCGTCACCCCGCACATTCTTCCCCCTCAGATAACGATTCAATTCCCCCCCCTTTGGAAAGCCTCGATTGATCCTACCCCCCCCCTCCCCCACACTCTCAGGCAGCGCGTTCCAGATACTAACCACTCGCTGTGTGAAAAAGTTTCTCCTCACGTCTCTGTCGCTGCTTTTACCGATCGTCTTAAATCCGCCTCCCTCTTGTTCTCGATCCTCCCGCCAATGGGAACAGTTTCTCCCTGTCCGCTCTGTCCCAGACCCCCTCATGATTTTGAACACCCTCCATCAAATCTCCTCTCGACCTTCTCTTCTCCAAGGAGAACAGTCCCAACTTCTCCAATCCATCCACGGGACTAAAGTCCCCTCATCCCTGGAACCATTCTCGTCAATCTTTTCCTCTCTCTCTCTCTCTCTCTCTCTGCCACTCTCTCGCTCTCTTTCTCTATCTCTCTCTCTCTGTCTGTCTCTCACTCTCTGTCTCTGTCTCTCTGTCTCTCACTCTCTCTCTCTCTCTCTCTGTCTCTCACTCTCTCTCTCTCTCTGTCTATCACTCTCTCTCTCTCTCTAACACTTTCACATCCTTCCTAAAATGCGGGGCCCAGAACTGGACACAATACTCTAGTTGGGGCTGAACTAGTGTTTTATACAGGTTTGACCGAAGTCTCCCTCTTGGTTTCCAGGGATAGTGGATCCTTTATCAACTGCAGAAGTGTAGCGACCCTCTGGTCTGGCTGTCTTGTCAGCGTGCACCAGTGCTACCGCCATCCCTTTGCCCCCCTCCCTTCGGTGAGGCGCTCGATCGAGTGACCCCCCCCCCCCACTCTTCTTCCCTATTAGGCCTTATCTTCTTACCTCCACGTGTCCCAGAGCGTGGGCTGGACACGTTAAGGTCATGCAGAGGTCTTACAGGATCATCGCACGGAGGTGTAAGACCCTTGACCGGGGATGGGGGGAGGAGTGGGGGGATGGGTACCTCGGTACCCCCTGAGTATCGGAACCCGGACTGTGGGGAGCACTGACGCCAAACCAGCCTTGAATGCAAGTCCCGCTTCAGGCAGGAAACCCTTATTTATTGACCAAGCGAGTGCCGGGTGTTTAGCACTCCCGCGTGCAAGCGATCACACTTCAGATGGGCAGCCCGCTAGACCATACCTCTGCACATCCTTCTGTCTCGAAAAATAAACTGTATTCACAGCATTTGTAAAAGTACACTGCTCACCACTCCCCAGATACTGCAGCAGTCCATGTCCAAATGCCGCAAGACCTGGACAATATCCAGGCTTGGGGCTGACAAGTGGCAAGTAACATTCACCCCACACAAGTGCCAGGTAATGACCATCTCCAACAAGAGAGAATCTAACCATCACCCCTTGATGTTCAATGGCATTTCCATCACTGAATCCCCCACTATCAACATCCTGGGGGTTATCATTGACCAGAAATTGAACTGGACCCAGCCATATAAATACTGTGGCTACAAGAGCAGGTCAGAGGCTGGGAATCCTGCGGAGAGTAACTCACCTCCTGACTCCCCAAATCCTGTCCACCATCTACAAGGCACAAGTCAGGAGTGTGATGGGATACTCCCCACTTGCCTGGGTGAGTGCAGCTCTCACAACACTCAAGAAGCTCGACACCATCCAGGACAAAGCAGCCCCGCTCGATCGGCACCCCCTCCACAAACATTCACTCCCTCCACCACTGACGCACAGGGGCAGCAGTGTGTGTACCATCTACAAGATGCACTGCAGCAACTCGCCAAGGCTCCTTCGACAGCGCCGCCCAAACCCACCACCTCTACCACCTAGAAGGACAAGGGCAGCAGACACATGGGGAACACCACCACCTGCAAGTTCCCCTCCGAGCCACTCACCATCCCGACTTGGGAATATATTGGCCGTTCCTTCACTGTCGCTGGGCCAAAATCCTGGAACTCCCTCCCTAACAGTACGGTGGGTGTACCTACACCACACGGGACAAAATCCTGGAAC
>NC_054501.1:477500-480000 GCF_017639515.1 Carcharodon carcharias
CTCACGGTCACTCAAAGATACAGAGAAAGGATACGCCAGATTATGTGCATGGTGGTGGGGGGGGGGGGGGGGGGGGGGGGGGGGGGGGGGGGGTGGGGGGTGGGGGGTGGGGTGGTGGTGGGGGATTGCAGTTTGCCATTAAAATGGACCGCTGGGTCGCTCCTCTGAACGCAAAACAGATTGGGGCGGATGCCACCCATGACCCGACGGCTCAGCTGCTCCATAACCGAGTATGTTCAAGGGGCGTACCCAACCGTCAGCGGGTACACCGTCGAGGGCACCGGTTGAAGGAGCCTAAGCCAGAGGGTTTGCATTTCATGGAGGAGGTGGAAATATACGCGTTGGTTCTCACTCAGCGCCTGCTGGCCGCTGTGACAAATAAAGCAAGCAGAGCGGAAATGGGATAAACACCATCGGAGGTATTGATGGTGTTCATTCCGAGCTGGGAAGAGTGCTCTGTCCGTCTCCAGTCCCCCTGCTCCGTGGGTCATTACCTACATTTCAATAATTTCTCCAGCGAGCTATAGGGCCCAATCTGTCCATTACCCGTGGATCTCGGAGTGAACACTCAATGCACAGGTTTCTTCAAGGAACAATAACATTATTAGTTTATTATAAAACCAGACTCGTCAAGGAGAAAGACAAAGCTTCTTAACACACACTGTGAAATAGGAGAGTGTGAGAATTACTGTTTCTAAATACCCTAACGTACACACTCACACACACACTCACTGACACACACACTCACACTGACACACACACACACACACACACTCACACTCACACACACACATCACACATTCTCACACACACACACACACACTCACAAACTCACACACTCACACACACTCTCTCACACTCACGCGCACACACACTCACACACACTCACATTCTCACACACACACTCTCTCACACTCACACACTCACACACACACCCACCCACACACACTCTCTCACCCTCACACACACACACACACACTCACACACACGCTCTCTCACACTCACACACTCACATGCGCACACACTCACACTCACACACACTCACATACACACACTCTCTCACGCTCACACACTCTTACACACACACACACACACATTCATACACACACTCTCACATACACACAAACATGCACACACATGCACTCACACTCTCACACACTCACATACACACACATGCACTCACACATACGCACACATGTATACACACACTCTCTCACATACACACACTCACTCATGCACTCATACACACACACGGACATACAGACACAGACACACACACACGCACACACTCACACTCACTCTCACACACATGCGCTCACACATACACACACATGCATACACACACACTCTCTCAAATCCACACACACTCACTCAAGCACTCATACACACACACGGACATCAGACACACACACACTAAGACATGTACACTCACACACACACACTCATACATACATTCTCACACACATACACTCACACACGCACACAGACACACACACACACACCACACATTTTCACACACACACACACACACTCACACACACACACTCACACACACACACACATACACATACACACTCACACACACACACACACACGCTCACACACACACATATTCTCACACACACACACACACATACACACACAGACACACACACACACACACTCACACACATGCACTCACACCCACACACAGACACACACCACACATTATCACACACACACACTCACACACACACCACACATTCTCACATACATACACACACTCACACACACACACACACTCACACATACACACACACACACACACTCACACTCACACACAGACACACACCACACAGACACACAGACACAATTAACACAGACACACAAAATAATAAAACAGAATTCTGCCAAGATGTTAAAAGTGAATGGTTCAAAGGGAAAAGGATAGATGGCGGAGTCCTTGAAAAGGTGTCCGGGTTATACAGTTGTTCTCTCAACGCTGGTCTGAGGAACGATCGATGACCCTTGCACTACTTTTCAGGTGGACTCGAGAAAACTTGCAGATGCTCAACTGCAGAACGTGGAGCAACTTAGGAGCATATTCACATCCAACTGCGGACTGGCCCTGGACTGCAGGGAGCTTCTGTCTTCTTTTCTCAAGCAGTTGGTCCTTCTTTCATCACCCCCAAAGCAACACCAGCCGACCAGCTTTTTAAACACCGTTCTCCAGGTATGTATTTTTTTCTCAAAGCCGTAAACCACCGCGTGAACCTTTTTGTAAACAGTCTGTTGCGGGGATGCGGAGACAGGGAGTGAGGGGGGTGGGGGTCAAGAGGTCTCCAGCTCCTTTAAAACTGCTTAATTACCTTTTCTGGTAAAACGCTGTCTGTTCTGGGAACAGCAGCAACCGGAGACCTTGCATTAACCCTTTAAGGGACAGTGTCTTTTTTAAATAAAACACAAATTCTTCCGGAATGAAGATGAACTATTTTCTGTGATTAGAGTGTTCATGACATTG
>NC_054501.1:485000-510000 GCF_017639515.1 Carcharodon carcharias
AGAGGTGAGGGATGGAGTCGGGGAGTGAGGAGGGGAGTGGCGAGAGGTGAGGGATGGAGTAGGGGAGTGAGGAGGGGAGTGGCAAGAGGTGAGGGGTGGAGTCAGTGACCGAGAGGAATGAGGAGGGGAGTGGCAAGGGGTGAGGGATGGAGTCGGGGCGTGGTGAGGGGTGAGGGACTGATGAGGTGTTGAGGGACGGAGTCAGGGAGTGGTGAGGGGTGAGGGATGGATTCAGGGAGTGAGGAGGGGAGTGGTGAGGGGTGAGGGATGGAGTCAGGGAGTGATGAGGGATTGAGGGATGGAGTCAGGGAGTGAGAAGGGGAGTGGCTAGGGGTGAGGGGCGGAGTTGGGGATTGAGAAGGGGTGAGGGACAGAGTCGGGGAGTGAGGAGGGGTGAGGGATGGATTCGGGGAGTGACGGGGTAAGGGGCGGAGTCAGGCAGTGGCGAGGGGTGAGGGATGGAGGAGGGGATTGGTGAGGGGTGGAGTCGGGGAGTGGTGAGGGGCGAGGGATGGAGTCAGGGAGTGAGGAGGGGAGTGGTGAGGGGTGAGGGACAGAGTCTGGGGGTGAGGAGGGGCGAGGGACAGAGTCAAGGAGTGAGAACGGGAGTGGCGAGGGGTGAGGGACGGAGTCAGCGAGGGAGGAGGGGTGAAGGACAGAGTCGAGGAGTGAGAACGGGAGTGGCAAGGGGTGAGGGATGGAGTCGGGGAGTGAGGAAGGGTGAGGGATGGTGTTGGGGAGTGAGAAGGGGAGTGACGAGGGGCAAGGGATGGAGTCAGAGAGTGAGGAGGGGTGAGGGATGGAGTCCAGTAGTGAGGAGGGGTAAGGGGCAGAGTCGGGGAGTGGCAAGGGGTGAGGGACTGAGTCGGGGAGTGAGGAGGAGAGTGGCGAGGGGTGAGGGATGAAGTCAGGGAGTGATGAGGGGCGAGGAACAGAGTCAGGGAGTGGCAAGGGGCGAGGGACAGAGTCAGTGAGCTAGAGGAGTGAGGAGGGGAGTGGTGAGGGGTGAGGGATGGAGTCAGGGAGTGAGGAGGGGAGTGGCGAGGGGCGAGGGACAGAGTCGAGGAGTGACGAGGGGCAAGGGATGGAGTCGGGGAGTGGTGAGGGGTGAGGGATGGAGTCGGGGAGTGGCAAGGGGCGAGGGATAGAGTCGGGGAGTGGCAAGGGGTGAGGGACGGAGTCAGGAAGTGAGGAGGTGTGAGGGATGGAGTTGGCAAGTGACGAGGGGCGAGGGATGGAGTCGGGGAGTGGTGAGGGGCAAGGGACGGAGTCGGGGAGTGAGGAGGTGTGAGGGACGGAGTCGGGGAGTGAGATGAATGAGGAGGCGAGTGGTGAGGCGTGAGGGACGGAGTCAATGAGCGAGAGGAGTGAGGAGGGGAGTGACGAGAGGTGAGGGCCGGAGTCGAGGAGTGAGAGGAATGAGGATGGGAGAGGTGAGGTGTGAGGGACGGAGTCGGGGAGTGGCGAGGGGTGAGGGACAGAGTCGGGGAGTGGCGAGGGGTGAGGGACGGAGTTGGGCAGTGAGAAGGGGAGTGGTGAAGTGTGAGGGATGGAGTCAGTGACCTAGAGGAATGAGGAGGGGAGTGGTGAGAGGTGAGGGATGGAGTCAGGGAGTGAAGAGGTGAGTGGTGAGGGGTGAGGGATGGAGTCGGGGAGTGAGAGGAATGAGGAGGGGAGTGGTGAGGGGTGAGGGATGGAGTTTGGGAGTGAGGAGGGGAGTGGCAAGGGGCGCAGTTGGGGAGTGACGAGGGGTGAGGGACAGAGTCGGGGAGTGGTGAGGGGTGAGGGACGGAGTCAGGGAGTGATGTTGGGTGAGGGATGGAGTTGGGGAGTGAGGAGGGGAGTGGCAAGGGGCGAGGGACGGAGTCAGGGAGTGACGAGGGGTGAGGGATGGAGTCAGGGAGTGGCAAGGTGCGAGGGACAGAGTCAGTGAGCTAGAAGAGTGAGGAGGGGAGTGGCGAGGTGTTGAGGGATGGAGTCAGGGAGCGGTGAGGGGCAAGGGATGGAGTCGGGGATTGAGGAGGGGAGTGGTGAGGGGTGAGGGACGGAGTCAGGGAGTGATGAGGGATTGAGGGATGGAGTCAGGGAGTGAGAAGGGGAGTGGTGAGGGGCGGAGTTGGGGATTGAGAAGGGGTGAGGGACAGAGTCGGGGAGTGAGGAGGTGAGAGGGACGGATTTGGGGAGTGACGGGGTAAGAGGCGGAGTTGGGCTGTGGCGAGGGTTGAGGGATGGAGTCGGGGAGTGAGGAGGGGAGTGGTGAGGGGTGGAGTCGGTGAGTGGTGAGGGACGGAGTCGCGGAGTGAGGAGGGAAGTGGTGAGGGATGGAGTCGGGGAGTGAGGAGGGGACTGGTGAGGGGTGAGAGACGGACTCTGGGGGTGAGGAGGGGCGAGGAACAGAGTTGAGGAGTGAGAACGGGAGTGGCGAGGGGTGAAGGATGGAGTCGGGGAGTGAGGAGGGGTGAGGGACAGAGTCGAGGAGTGAGAACGGGAGTGGCGAGGGGTGAGGGACGGAGTCGGGGAGTGAGGAAGGGTGAGGGACGGTGTTGGGGAGTGAGAAGGGGAGTGACGAGGGGCAAGGGATGGAGTCAGGGAGTGAGGAGGGGTGAGGGACGGAGTCCAGGAGTGAGGAGGGGTAAGGGGCGGAGTCGGGGAGTGGCGAGGGGTGAGGGATGGAGTCGGGGAGTGAGGAGGAGAGTGGCGAGAGGTGAGGGACGGAGTCAGTGAATGAGAGGAATAAGGAGGGGAGCGGTGAGGAGTGAGGGATGGAGTCGAGGAGTGATGGGGAGTGGCGAGAGGTGAGGGATGGAGGAGGGGATTGGTGAGGGGTGGAGTCGGGGAGTGGTGAGGGGCGAGGGATGGAGTCAGGGAGTGAGGAGGGGAGTGGTGAGGGGTGAGGGACAGAGTCTGGGGGTGAGGAGGGGCGAGGGACAGAGTCAAGGAGTGAGAACGGGAGTGGCGAGGGGTGAGGGACGGAGTCAGCGAGGGAGGAGGGGTGAAGGACAGAGTCGAGGAGTGAGAACGGGAGTGGCGAGGGGTGAGGGACGGAGTCGGGGAGTGAGGAAGGGTGAGGGACGGTGTTGGGGAGTGAGAAGGGGAGTGACGAGGGGCAAGGGATGGAGTCAGGGAGTGAGGAGGGGTGAGGGACGGAGTCCAGGAGTGAGGAGGGGTAAGGGGCGGAGTCGGGGAGTGGCGAGGGGTGAGGGATGGAGTCGGGGAGTGAGGAGGAGAGTGGCGAGAGGTGAGGGACGGAGTCAGTGAATGAGAGGAATAAGGAGGGGAGCGGTGAGGAGTGAGGGATGGAGTCGAGGAGTGATGGGGAGTGGTGAGAGGTGAGGGATGGAGTCAGGGAGTGACGTTGGGTGAGGAATGGAGTTGGGGAGTGAGGAGGAGAGTGACGAGGGGTGAGGGACGGAGTCAGTGAGCGAGAGGAGTGAGGATGGGAGGGGCGAGGGGGAGGGACGGAGTCGGGGAGTGACGAGGGGTTGAAGGACGGAGTCGGGGAGTGAGAAGGGGAGTGGTGAGGGGCGGAGTCAGTGAGTGGTGAGGGGTGAGGAACGGAGTCGGGGAGTGAGGAGGGGAGTGGTGAGGTGTGGGGGCGGAGTCAGTGACTGAGAGGAATGAGGATGGAGTGGCGAGGGGTGAGGGATGGAGTCAGGAAGTGAGGAGGGGAGTGGTGAGGGGTGAGGGACGGAGTCGGGGAGTGACGAGGGATTGAGGGACGGAGTTGGGAAATGAGAAGTGGAGTGGCGAGGGGTGAGGGGCGAGGGCCTGGGGATGGAGACGGGGAGTGAGGAGGGGTGAGGGCCGAGGGATGGAGTTGGGGTGTGAGTTGGGGAGTGAGGAGGGGAGTGGCGAGGGGTGAGGGACGGAATTGGGGTGTGAGGAGTGGATTGGTGAGGGGTGAGGGCTGAGGGATGGAGTCGGGGAGTGAGTTGGGGAGTGAGGAGGAGCGAGGGCCTGGGGATGGTGTTGGGGAGTGAGGAGGGGTGAGGGCCTGGGGTTGGAGTCGAGGAGTGAGGAGGGGCGAGGGGCGAGGGGTGGAGTCAGGGAGTGAGTTGGGGAGTGAGGAGGGGTGAGGGCCGAGGGATGGAGTCGGGGAGTGAGGAGGGGCGAGGGCCGAGGGATGGAGTCAGGGAGTGAGGAAGGGCGAGGGGCGAGGGATGGAGTCGGGGAGTGAGGAGGGACGAGGGGTCGGGGCAGAGTCAGTGAGTGAGTCGGGGAGTGAGTCGGGGAGAGGCGAGGGGCGAGGGCCTGGGGATGGAGTCGGGGAGTGAGGAGGGGTGAGGGCCGAGGGATGGAGTTGGGGAGTGAGTCGGGGAGTGAGGAGGGGAGTGGCAAGGGGTGAGGGATGGAGTTGGGAAGTGAGGAGGGGTGAGGGCCGAGGGATGGAGTCGGGGTGTGAGTCGGGGAGTGAGGAGGGGAGTGGCGAGGGGTGAGGGACAGAGTCGGGGTGTGAGGAGTGGAGTGGTGAGGGGTGAGGGCTTGGGGATGGAGTCAGGGAGTGAGGAGGGGTGAGGGATGGAGTCGGGGAGTGAGAAGGGGCGAGGGGCGAGGGGTGGAGTTGGGGAGTGAGGAGGGGCGAGGGCCTGGGGTTGGAGTCGGGGAGTGAGGAGGGGCAAGGGCCTGGGGTTGGAGTCGGGGAGTGAGGAGGGGCGAGGGATGGAGTCGGGGAGTGAGGAGGGGCGAGGGGCGAGGGGTGGAGTCGGGGAGTGAGTCAGGGAGTGAGGAGGGGCGAGGGGCGAGGGATGGAGTCGGGGATTGAGTCGGGGAGTGAGGAGGGGTGAGGGGCGAGGGATGGAGTCGGGGAGTGAGGAGGGGAGTGAGGAGGGATGAGGGGCGAGGGATGGAGTCGGGGAGTGAGGAGGGGAGTGAGGAGGGGTGAGGGGCGAGGGATGGAGTCGGGGAGTGAGGAGGGGAGTGAGGAGGGGTGAGGGGTGAGGGATGGAGTCCGGGAGTGAGGAGGGGAGTGAGGAGGGGCGAGGGGCGAGGGATGGAGTCGGGGAGTGAGTCGGGGAGTGAGGAGGGGCGAGGGGTGAGGGATGGAGCCCGGGAGTGAGGAGGGGAGTGAGGAGGGGTGAGGGTCTGGGGATGGAGTCGGGGAGTGAGTCGGGGCGAGGGCCGAGGGGCTGAGGGGTCTGGGGCCCGTGCCTGCCCCCTCCCACTCCCTCCGAGCCCGGGTCACACAGCCCCTCACTGTCTCCCGGTGAGTAATGGGAAGGAAGCTGCCTCCTGTTCCAGTGTTGTCTTTGGGGAAGGAATGCCTCAGATCCCGAGGCCAAAGTAAAGCAGGCAGAGGGTGGGCGGGAGGAGGCGAGGGGCGGCCGGAGGGGTGGCATTGGCCAGAGGCCATTAAACTGCACAAACAGAGCAAAAGGGGCAGGGTCCAAGAGCAACCGAAGGCTGAACTTTCTCCATTTAAACCCTGCAGCTCAGGAGCTAATTTCCAGACGCTCGGAGGTCCCTGCTAAACATTCCCTTGTCTCTGGGAGCTGGGAGCAGCTTGGACCTGACCGTTTGCTCTCTCTCCCTCTCTCTCTCTCTTTCTCTCCGCCCAGGGCTCTCCCTCCTCGCTGAAGGCCAAAATATGGCTGCCCTCGCTCGCCTAGCGACCGTCCTCGCACTGAGTGTGGCCATCCGGTCAGAGGACGGTGAGACCAGCAGCCGCAGGCCGGGGAGATGGGTGAGTCTGACTGGGGGTGGGGGGGGTTTTTGCCCCCCACCCGATTCCACCTTGATTCAGCACCGGCCCCGCCTCGCCACCCTTCCCCGTCAAGTGAGGATGTTCCTCGGAGAGTGCGGTGCTCCCTCAGCGCTGACACTCTGACAGTGCGGCGCTCCCTCAGCGCTGAACCTCCGACTGTGCTGCGCTCCCTCAGCGCTGACACTCCGACTGTGCGGCACTCCCTCAGCGCTGAACCTCCGACAGCGCAGCGCTCCCTCAGCACCGACCCTCCGACAGTGCAGCGCTCCCTCAGCACCGATCCTCCGACAGTGCAGCGCTCCCTCAGCACCGACCTTCCGACAGCGCAGCGCTCCCTCAGCACCGACCCTCCGACAGTGCGGCGCTCCCTCAGCGCTGACCCTCCGACAGTGTGGCTCTCCCTCAGCACTGACCCTCCCACAGTGCAGCGCTCCCTCAGCGCTGACCCTCCAACAGTGCGGCGTTCCTTCAGCGCTGACCCTCCGACATTGCAGCACTCCCTCGGCACTGACCCTCCCACAGTGCGGCGCTCCCTCAGCGCTAACCCTCCCACAGTGCTGCTTTCCCTCAGTACTGACCCTCCGACAGTACTGCACTCCCTCAGCACTGACCCTCCAACAGTGCAGCGCTCCCTCAGCGCTGACCCTCCGGCAGTGCGGAGCTCCCTCAGTGCTGACTCTCCAAAAGTGTGGTGCTCCCTCAGCGCTGACCCTCCGACAGTGCGGCGCTCCCTCAGCACTGACCCTCTGACAGTGCGGCTCTCCCTCAGCACTGACCCTCCGACAGTGCGGCGCACCCTCAGCGCTGACCCTCTGACAGTGCGGCTCTCCCTCAGCACTGACCCTCCGACAGTGCGGCACTCCCTCAGCACTGACCCTCCGACAGCGTGGCGCTCCCTCAGCACTGACCCTCCGACAATGCGGCACTCCCTGGCACTGACCCTCCCACAGTGCAGCGCTCCCTCAGCGCTGCACTCCCTCAGTACTGACCCTCCAAAAGTGCGGTGCTCCCTCAGCACTAACCCTCCGACAGTGCGGTGCTCCCTCAGTACTGACCCTCCGACAGTGCGGCGCTCCCTCAGCACTGACCCTCCGACAGTGCGGCGCTTCCTCAGTACTGACCCTCCGACAGTGCGGCGCTCCCTCAGCACTGACCCTCTGATAGTGCGGCGCTCCCTCAGTACTGATCCTCCGACAGTGCGGCGCTCCCTCAGCACTGACCCTCTGATAGTGCGGCGCTCCCTCAGTACTGATGCTCTGACAGTGCGGCGCTCCCTCAACGCTGACCCTGCCACAGTGCGGTGCTCCCTCAGCACCGACCCTCCAACAGTGTGGCCCTCCCTCAGCACTGTCCCTCCGACAGTGCTGCGCTCCCTCAGCGCTGACCCTCCGACAGTGCTGCACTCCCTCAGTACTGACCCTCCAAAAGTGCGGCACTCCCTCAGCACTGACCCTCCGACAGTGCGGCACTCCCTCAGCACTGACCCTCCGACAGCGTGGCGCTCCCTCAGCACTGACCCTCCGACAATGCGGCACTCCCTGGCACTGACCCTCCCACAGTGCAGCGCTCCCTCAGCGCTGCACTCCCTCAGTACTGACCCTCCAAAAGTGCGGTGCTCCCTCAGCACTAACCCTCCGACAGTGCGGCGCTCCCTCAGTACTGACACTCCGACAGTGCGGCGCTCCCTCAGCACTGACCCTCCGACAGTGCGGCGCTTCCTCAGTACTGACCCTCCGACAGTGCGGCGCTCCCTCAGCACTGACCCTCTGATAGTGCGGCGTTCCCTCAGTACTGATCCTCCGACAGTGCGGCGCTCCCTCAGCACTGACCCTCTGATAGTGCGGCGCTCCCTCAGTACTGATACTCTGACAGTGCGGCGCTCCCTCAATGCTGACCCTGCCACAGTGCGGTGCTCCCTCAGCACCGACCCTCCAACAGTGCGGCCCTCCCTCAGCACTGTCCCTCCGACAGTGCTGCGCTCCCTCAGCGCTGACCCTCCGACAGTGCTGCACTCCCTCAGTACTGACCCTCCAAAAGTGCGGCACTCCCTCAGCACTGACCCTCCCACAGTGCGGCGCTCCCTCAGCACTGACTCTCCCACAGTGCGGCGCTCCCTCAGCACTGACCCTCCCACAGTGCAGAGTCCAGTTGAGAATTGGAATTGAACCAGCTAATGTCCTTTGCTGCAATCTTGAGGTTTTGCTTTTCCTGACCCACCTTCTGACATCCAGATTGAAGGAAGAAATTCGGTGTCTGCCATGTTATGGATTTGAACTGATAATTAATTAATTAATCATCACATGTAGAAGTGTGGGTTAATTTAGGAAAGCCAGCACGGGTTTCCAAAGAGAAAATCATGTTTCACCATCTTGCTGGAGTTTTTTTGAAGAGCTAACAGAGAGGGTTGATGAGGGTAATGAGGTGGATGTGGCGTACATGGGCTTCCAAAAGGCATTCAACACTGTGCTGAACAACAGGCTTGTGTGAGAAGTTATAGCTCTTGGAATAAAGGGCAGAGTCGCAACATGGGTAGAGAATTGGCTGAGGGTCAGGAAACAGAGTGAGGGTGAATGGATGTTTCTCGGGCTGGAGGAAGGTTTGTGGTGGAGTTCCGCCGGAGTCAGTGTTGGGACCCCCTGCTCTCCCTGACATATATTAATGATCTGGACCTCGGGCACAATTTCAAAACCTGCGGATGATACGAAACTCGGGAGGGTTGTGAACTGTGAGGAGGAGAGTGTCGGACTTCAGAAGGACATCAACAGGTTGGGGGAATGGGCAGACAAGTGGCAGATGAAGTTCAGTGCGGAGATGTGTGAGTGATTCATTTTGGTAAGAAGAGTGTAGAGAGACAATATAAAATAAAGGGTACAATTCTAAAGGGGGTTCAGGATCAGAGGGAGCTGGGGGTATATGTGAATAAATCACTGAAGGTGGCAGGACAGGTTGAGAGAGCGGGTAATAAAGCATCCAGTATCCTGGGCTTTATTAATAGGGGCATAGAGTACAAGAGCAAGGAGGTTATGTTAAACCTGTTTAAAACACTGGTTCAGCCCCAACTGGAGTATTGTGTCCAGTTCTGGGCACCGCACTTTAGGAAGGATGTGAAGGTGTTAGAGAGTGAGAGACAGAGACAGAGATAGAGAGAGAGAGAGAGAGTGAGAAACAGAGAGAGAGAGTGAGAGACAGAGAGAGAGAGAGAGAGAGAGAGCGATAGAGAGAGAGAGAGCGGGAAAGATTGACGAGAATGATTCCAGGGATGAGGGGACTTCAGTTCCGTGGATGGATTGGAGAAGTTGAGACTGTTCTCCTCGGGAGAAGAGACGGTCGAGAGGAGATTTGATGGAGGGTGTTCAAAATCACGAGGGGGTCTGGGACAGAGGGGACAGGGAGAAACTGTTCCCATTGGAGAGAGGATCGAGAACGAGAGGGACGCGGATTTAAGACGATCGGTAAAAGCAGCGACGGAGACACGAGGAGAAACTTTTTCACGCGGCGAGTGGTTAGGATCTGGAACGCGCTGCCTGAGAGTGTGGGGGAGGGGGAGGCAGGGTCAATCGAGGCTTTCCAAAGCCGGGGGGGGAATTGGATCATTATCTGAGGGGGAAGAATGTGTGGGGTGAGGGGAAGAGGGCAGGGGGGAGAGGGGGACTGGGAGAGTTGCATATTTGGAGAGCCAGTGTGGACACGATGGGCCGAACAGCTGATTGGGCTGTAATAATTCCCCATTCCTGGAATCCAGGGTACGTAGTTGTGCATAACCACGAGACCACATGACACCACAAGTGAACACATTGCACGGTTGACTACCTGCTCCACTAACATTGGAATTCTGTGTCTTTTATTTCACAGAGAATTAGACGTGAAACAGATATGAGTGGAAAGGTAAGGACTGTTACAACTCTCCCACACAGACTTTGAACTGAGAGAGCGCAGACGTTAGCTTCCACAGGGCCCTCCCTCACGACCTCGCGAAGGACTGCACGGGCAGTAAGCGACATTATGCCAATCCCATGTCGCTGGTGCAAGGGGGTGCCAAGGGTCAAAGGTTGCCAGTGGGTGTCAAAGGAATGGCTTGCGGACCATGGTAGTGCCAGGCTATAGAGGAAACGTGCACATTCCTAAGAGCAGCAACTCCAGAGTTCCCTATCTCGCCTGGTCTGTCACAGAAATGACCACACAAGGACAAATGTCTCTGGACAGGGAGGGGGAGGGTCGCTTCAGGAAATGCTACAGCAGGTCAGCAGAGGGCACCTAAAACCACACTTACACCAAGACCCATGTGCAGAAAGTTTAATCCATATCTAACCCCGTGCTGTACCTGTCCTGGCAGCGTTTGATGGGGACGGTGTACAGGGAGCTTTACTCTGTATCTAACCCCGTGCTGTACCTGTCCTGGGAGTGTTTGATGGGGACGGTGTAGAGGGAGCTTTACTCTGTATCTAACCCCGTGCTGTACCTGTCCTGGGAGTGTTTGATTGGGACGGTGTAGAGGGAGATTTACTCTGTATCTAACCCCGTGCTGTACCTCTCCTGGGAGTGTTTGATGGGGACGGTGTAGAGGGAGCTTTACTCTGTATCTAACCCCGTGCTGTACCTGTCCTGGGAGTGTTTGATGGGGACGGTGTAGAGGGAGCTTTACGCTGTATCTAACCCTGTGCTGTACCTGTCCTGGGAGTGTTTGATGGGGACAGTGTAGAGGGAGCTTTACCCTGTATCTAACTCCATGGTGTCCTGGGAGTGAGAGTCTGGTCAGTTTGCTGAGATTGAGAAAGTGTTCAGTTGGGGTTCCATTCCATGCTGGGAATTGACTCAACTTCAGCAAACTGCAACCTCACCTAGAGTGAGAACAGTGAGCCTATGTATTTGTGCCAAGCCTGTATCTATGAACCGTTATATGGACATAGCCCAGGGGATTTGCATTGAGGTATTCTCCAGCATATGATCCACTTAAGACTGAGTAAAACGAAGCCGGGAATTCGTTGCAAAACATGTAATGATGAGGGTCCTATGGTTCCTTCAGCATGATGTACACCCCACTGCAGGGGCTGAATCTGAGGAATCTGACCATCTCACAGGGTCAGTACGGTACTGTGGGAGAGCCGTACTGTTGGAGGGTCAGTGCTGAGGGAGAGCTGCACTGTGGGAGCGTCAGTGCTGAGGGACCGCCGCACTGTCGGAGGGTCGGTGCTGAGGGAGTGCCGCACTGTCGGAGGGTCAGTGCTGAGGGAGCGCCGCACTGTCGGAGGCTCAGTGCTGAGGGAGCGCCGCACTGTGGGAGGGTCAGTGCTGAGGGAGTGCCGCACTGTCGGAGGGTCAGTGCTGAGGGAGAGCCGCACTGTCGGAGGGTCAGTGCTGAGGGTGCGCCGCACTGTCCGAGGGTCAGCGGTGAGGGAGCGCCGCGCTGTCTGAGGGTCAGTGCTGAGGGGGCGCCTCACTGTCAGAGGGTCAGTGCTGAGGGAGCGCCACGCTGTTGGAGGGTCAGCGCTGAGGGAGTGTAGCACTGTCGGAGGGTCAGCGCTGAGGGAGCGCCGCACTGTCAGAGGGTCAGCACTGAGGGAGCGCCACGCTGTTGGAGGGTCAGCGCTGAGGGAGTGTAGCACTGTCGGATGGTCAGCGCTGAGGGAGCGCTGCACTTTCAGAGGGTCAGTGCTGAGGGAGTGTAACACTGTCAGAGGGTCAGTGCTGAGGGAGCGCCGCACTGTCAGAGGGTCAGCGCTGAGGGAGTGTAACACTGTCGGAGGGTCAGCGCTGAGGGAGTGTAACACTGTCGGAGGGTCAGCGCTGAGGGAGCGCTGCACTGTCAGAGGGTCAGCGCTGAGGGAGTGTAACACTGTCGGAGGGTCAGCGCTGAGGGAGCGCCGCGCTGTCGGACGGTCAGGGCTGAGGGAGTGTAACACTGTCTGAGGGTCAGCGCTGAGGGAGTGTAACTCTGTCAGAGGGTCAGCGCTGAGGGAGTGTAACACTGTCGGAGGGTCAGCGCTGAGGGAGCGCCGCGCTGTCGGACGGTCAGCGCTGAGGGAGTGTAACACTGTCTGAGGGTCAGCGCTGAGGGAGTGTAACTCTGTCGGAGGATCAGCGCCGAGGGAGTGTAACACTGTCGGAGGGTCAGCACTGAGGGAGTGTAACTCTGTCAGAGGGTCAGCGCTGAGGGAGTGTAACACTGTCGGAGGGTCAGCGCTGAGGGAGTGTAGCACTGTCGGACGGTCACCGCTGAGGGAGCGCCACACTCTGGTTGTCATTGATAAGAGGTTGCATTTTTAAGGCATCCTTATCTTTTATTCCTGTTGTGGGACATTTCATAAGAAAGTTATTTATCTTCTGAATTTCCACTCACACAAAACACTTTCACCCTCCAGCCGGTGATCACTGACTTTCTGATAAAGTCCACGGTAATCTCCAGATACGCGCTGACCACAGTGCAGAGTGCAGTCCACAATCCTGGCTCAGAAGCACGGGAGGCTGTCTTCGACATGGAACTTCCACACGAAGCCTTCATCTCCAACTTCACCCTGTAAGTGAAGGGGCTTCGATTCCTCATCACATCCACATCCACCAAGGAACTGGCAGGGTGAGAGGGGTTGCTGAGTGACAGTGTGAGGGAGCTGGATTAACATCAGTAGAGAAACAGTCAGTAACACAGAGCGCTGGGGGGAGAGGGGTTACTGAGTGACAGTGTGAGGGAGTTGGATTAACATCAGTAGAGATACAGTCAGTAACACAGGGTGTTGGGGGGAGAGAGGTTACTGAGTGACAGTGAGGGAGCTGGATTAACATCAATAGAGATACAGTCAGTAACACAGGGTGCTGGGGGGAGAGGGGTTACTGAGTGACAGTGTGAGGGATCTGGATTAACATCAGTAGAGATACAGTCAGTAACACAGGTTGTTGGGGGGAGAGGGGTTACTGAGTGACAGTGTGAAGGAGCTGGATTAACAGCAGTAGAGATACAGTCAGTAACACAGGGCGCTGGGGGGAGAAGGGTTACAGAGTGACACTGTGAGGGAGCTGGATTAAATTCAGTCCTGATACAATCAGTAACACAGGGCGCTGGGGGGAGAGGGGTTACTGAGTGACAGTGTGAAGGAGCTGGATTAACATCAGTAGAGAGACAGTCAGTTCCCTCATATTCACCTTATATTAATTCTCTCTCCCTCTCTCTCTCTCTTCCTCTGTCCATCGCCCCCGGCCCACCCTGTGTCAGGAAGATCGATGGGAGGGTCTATGTGGCGGAGGTAAAGGAGAAGGAGGTAGCCCGACGTGTCTACGATGCTGCGCGAGCGAGGGGACACACAGCAGCTCATCTGGCCACCAGGTAACCGGCACCTGGGCAGAGGGGCCCCCATCGCGTTGGCCCCTCTCCCTCACCCCCAGGACAGCCCAGCCATTTGCCCCACCCCCCCCACCTCCCCACCGCACGGGCTTTCTGCAAGGGGCGGGCCATTTTCACGTGGGAAACCAATCCCCCTGTTTTTCACACAGCACGATCCCACCAAGGAGCAAGCTGAGACTGGACCTGGGTCACCTCGTTTCCCACTGCAGTTTGGGTAAGGAATGAACCATCATGGCCACAGGGTACGGGGGAGAACTCACCCCCACCACCCCGCCCCCCCACCGCTCACTGCCCCCCCCAAACATCCCCCACCCCCACCGCTCACTGCCGACCCCAATCATCCCCACCCCCACTGCTCACTGACCCCCACAAACATTCCCCACCCCCACTGCTCACCGCCGACCACGCCCTCCCCCACCGCTCACTGCCGACCCCAAACATTCCCCACCCCCAACATCCCCCATGCCCACCGCTCACTGACCCCCCAATATCCCCCACCCCCAACATCCCCCACCCCCACCGCTCACTGCCGACCCCCACCCCAACATCCCCCATCCCCACCGCTCACTGTCGACCCCCACCCCCAACATCCCCCAACCCCACCACTCACTGCCGACCCCCACCCCAACATCCTCCACCCCCACCGCTCACTGCCCCCCCCAAACATCCCCACCCCCACCGCTCACTGTCCCCCCCAAACATCCCCCACCCCCACCGCTCACTGGCCCCCCCAAACATCCCCCACCCCCACCGCTCACTGCCCCCCCCAAACATCCCCCACCCCACCACTCACTGCCCCCCCAAACATCCCCCACCCCCACCGCTCACTGCCCCCCACAAACATCCCCCACCCCCACCGCTAACTGCCGACCACCCCCCCCAACATCCCCCACCCCCCACAGCTGACCCCCCCAACATCCCCCACCCCCACCGCTCACTGCCAACCCCCCACCCACATCCCCCACCCCCACCGCTCACTGGCGACCCCCCACCCCAACATCCCCCACCCCCACCACTCACTGCCCCCCCCAACATCCCCCACCCCGACCGCTCACTGCCGACCCCCCCCAACATCCCCCACCCCCACCACTCACTGCCGACCACCCCCCCAACATCCCCCACCCCCACTGCTCACTGCCGACCACCCACCCACATCCCCCACCCCCACCGCTCACTGTCGACCCACCCACAACATCCCCCACCCCCACCGCTCACTGTTGACCCCCCCAACATCCCACAACCCCACCGCTCACTGCCGACCCCCCCCCAACATCCCCCACCCCCACCGCTCATTGCCGACCCCCCCAACATCCCCCACCCCCCACCGCTCACTGCTGCCCCCCCAACATCCCCCACCCCCACCGCTCACTGACCCCCCCAAAATCCCCCACCCCCCACCGCTCACTGCTAACACCCCCCAACATCCCCCCCAACTGCTCACTGCTGCCCCCCTAACATCCCCCACCCCCACCGCTCACTGTCAACCCCCACCCCCAACATCCCCCATGCCCACCGCTCAATGCCCCCCCCAACATCCCCCACCCCCAACATCCCCCACCCCCACGGCTCCCTGCCCCTCCCAACATCCCCCACCCCGACCGCTCACTGCCAACCCCCTCCAACATCCCCCACCCCCACCACTCACTGCCGACCACTGCCCCAACATCCCCCACTCCCACCGCTCACTGCCGACCCCCCACCAACATCCCCCACCCCCACCGCTCACTGCCCCCCCCCAACCTCCCACAGCTCTTCTCTCAATTGCGGCCTTGGGATCTTTTAAATCCACCTGAGAGGGCAGACTGTTCCTCAGGTTTACCGTCTCCCTGTCAAACACAGCACCTCCGACAGTCCCGCACTCCCTCAGCACTGACCCTCCGACAGTCCCGCACTCCCTCAGCACTGACCCTCCGACAGTGCGGCGCTCCCTCAGCACCAACCCTCCGACAGTGCGGTGCTCCCTCTGCACTGACCCTCTGACAGTGCGGCGCTCCCTCAGCACTGACCCTCCGACAGTCCCGCACTCCCTCAGCACTGACCCTCCGACAGTCCCGCACTCCCTCAGCACTGACCCTCCCACAGTGCAGCACTCCCTCAGCACTTATGCTCCGACAGCGCGGTGCTCCCTCAGCACCGACCCTCCCACAGTGTGGCGCTCCCTCAGCACTGACCCTCTGACAGTGCGGCACTCCCTCAGCACTGACCCTCCGACAGTTCCACACTCCCTCAGCACTGACCCTCCGACAGTCCCGCGCTCCCTCAGCACTGACCCTCCCACAGTGCGGCACTCCCTCAGCACTGACCCTCTGACAGTGCGGCGCTCCCTCAGCACTGACCATCTGACCATCAACTCCACTTTCCTGTTCTTCCCCCTCATAACCCTTGACCCCCTCTCCCCTCGTCGATCAGAAATCTGTCTCACTCGGCCTTGAATATATTCAGTGACCCAGCCCCCGCTGCTCTCTGGGGTAGGGGTAGGGTTGGGGGTGGGGGGGGAGAGAATTCCACAGACTGACCACCCTCTGAGAGAAGAAATTCCTCCTCATCTCCGTCTTCAATGGGAGACCCCTCATTCTGAAACTGTGCCCCCGCCCCTCGTTCTAGATTCCCCCCCACGAGGAGGGTAAACATCCCCTCAGCATCCACCAGGTCAAACCCCCTCCCCTTAGAATCTGACATGTTTCAATAAGATCACCTCTCATTCTTCTAAACTCCAATGGGTAGAGGCCCCAACCTGCTCAACCTTTCCCCATCAGACAAACCCCCTTCGTCCCAGGAATCGGCCGAGTGAACCTTCTCTGAACGGCTTCCAATGCGAATCTGTCCCTCCTTAAGTAAGGAGACCAGAACTGTCCACAGTTCCCCAGGACCGGCCTCACCAACGCCCTGTCCAGTTGTAGCAAGACTTCCCCACTTTTATACTCCATCCCCCCTCGCAATAAAGGACAACTTTCCATTTGCCTCCCTAATCACTCGCTGCATCCTCACACTGACATTTTGTGATTCATGTACCAGGACACCCAGATCCCTCTGCACCGCAGTGTCCAGCAGCCTCTCCCTCCATTTCAATAATATCCTGCTTTCCTATTCTTCCTGCCAAAGTGGACAAGTTCACATTTTCCCATGTTACACTCCACCTGCCAAATGTTTGCCCACTCACTTAACCCCTCGATAACCCTTTTCAAACTCTTTGTATCCTCCTCACAACTTACTTTCCTACCTATCTTTGTATCATCCAGAAATTTGGGTCCAACACAGTGATTCCCTTTCTCCAAGTCACTCATATAGATTGTAAATAGCTCAGGCCCCAGCACTGACCCAGCGCTCCACTAGATACTGTTTGCCAACTCGAAATTGACCCATTTTTCCTAACCCTGCTTCCTGTTATTTAGCCCTCTATCCATGCTAATGGGCCATTCCTGATACCATGAACTCTTATCTTGCATGGTAACCTTATCAGATTCGTTTGGAAATCTAAATGCACCACATTCTCTGGTTCCCCTTTATCAACCCGGCTTGGTGCATCCTCAAAGAGCAATTTCCCTTTCACAAAACCATGGTGACTCTGCCTGATTGTATTATGATTTTCGAATTGTCCTGCTTCCAACTCCCTAATTTTTCCAGTGACAGATGTTTGATTAACTGGCTTATAGTTTCCCCCTTTCTGTCTCCCTTCTTTCTGGATTAATGGAATTATGGACTCATAAACTCATAGATGTTTACAGCACAGGAGGCCATTCAGCCCGTCATGTCTGCACTGGTCAACAAAGATCTGACTCCGCTAATCCCATTGTCCCGTTCTTGGCCCATAGCCCTGGAGGCTACAGCAACGCAAGTGAATATCTAAATACTTCTTAAATGTTACGAGAGTTTCTGACTCCACCACCCTTTCAGGGAGCGAGTTCCAGACTCCCACCACCCTCTGGGTGAAAAAATTTCTCCTCAACTCCCCCTCTTAGCCTTCTACCTCTTACCTTCAACCTATGCCCCCTGGTTATTGACCCCTCTACTAATGGAAAAAAGTGCCTTCCTCTCCACCCTATCTATGCCCCTCATAATCTTATACACCTCTATCAGGTCCCCCCTCAACCTTCGCTGCTCCAAGGAAAACAGCCCAGGCCTATCCAACCTTTCCTCATAGCTCAGACCCTCCGGCCCAGGCAGCCTCCTGGTAAACCTCCTCTCCAGCGCGGTCATGTCCTTCCCGTAATGTTGGTTGCCAGAACTGCACCCGGTACTCCAGTTGTGGCCTAACCAGCGTTTTATACAGCGCCCCCCCCCCCAACAACCCCAACACCCCCCAACAACCCCCCCCACCCCGCCGCCTCACTCTTGTATTCTACGCCTCGGCCTCACAAAGGCAAGAGTTCCAGAAGATGACAACCAAGGCCTATTGTCGATCGTTTCCGGCCACTTTCTTCGAAGGTGCAGGGTCCACAGGCCCGAGGGACTGGTCAGCCTTTGGCTTGCATGGTCAGAGTGGGCGTGGGTGCTAAAGCTGGACCAGGGGCCCAATCGTCGGCCATTTTTCGAGGCCTGTCCGGCCTTGCGCCTTCGGGGAGCTCAGTGGAAGCAGTCCACCAGCGCCAGCGGCCATCCTGGCGTCCTCCCTCTCCTCATCCCCCCTCCCACCCCGGCAGCGCCGACCCTTTCCCCTGGGCGCCGGTTAGTCGGCCAGCCGGCGTGGAGTGGCGGCCAAAGGGCCAATCGCGCACTCCCAACGAGCGCTGCGTTCAGGCCCATTGGACTCCCTGGTGCCTTTTCCCCAGTGACCACGATCGTTTGAAGTTCCTCCCCCCACCCCTGGCTAGTCTGTGCATCTTCTACTACACGGAAAGTTATGAAATAATTGTTCGTAGCCTCCGTCACCTCTTCAATTCCACCCCGTCCCCAGCGCCCCCCCTCCCGTTAATTCCCCAGTCTCACCCTCCAAGGCGTTAATTCCCAATAATTGTACGTTGAGAGTCTGAAGCCAGCCCGCACCTTGAAACAGGCTCATACAAAGAACAAAGCAAAGTCACTGGCTCTCCCAGTTGGTCCCAGACACCCAGGCATGCACTCTGTTTCAATGTCTCCATAAACCTTCCCCAATTATGCTTCATTACCAATTCAAAAGCATGTGTTTGATTGCAACACAAGTTCAACAATTAACAGGAGGGACCAATGTTCACTTTAGCTACTCTCCTCCTTTGTATGTACTGGCAGAAGCTTTTACGGTGTTTTCATATTTACTGCCAACTTCCTCATGTACTCCAATTTCACCCTCTCTCATTGTCTTCCTTTGCTGGTTTAAGATGTTCTCAATTGCCTGGAATACCACCAACCTTTGCAGCTTTGTGCATCCTTCCTCTCAATTTGATACCATCCTTAATTTCCTGGGCCATCCTTCTTGCCGAGTCTTTCTTCCTCAACTGAACATGTCTTTGTTAAGAGCTATGAAATATCTCCTCGAACGTCTACCACTGCGTTTTGGCTGTCTTACCTTTTAACCTCTTTTCCCAGTCCACTTAAGCCAACTCTGCCCTCGGGCCCTTGTAATTGACTTTATTTCGGTTTAAGACACTGGTCTGAGACTCAAATTTCTCACCCTCAAACTGGATGCGAAATCCTGTTATGTTATGATCACTCTTACATAGAGGCTCCTTTACTATAAGGTCATTAATTAATCCAGTCTCATTACACAACACCAGGTCTAAAATAGCCCATTTCCTGATTGGTTACAGAACGTACTGCTCCAAGAAACTTCCCTGAGCACACTCCATGAACTCATCCTTCCGGCTACTTTTGGCAATTTGGTTCATCCAATCTATATGAAGATTAAAATCTTCCACAATTATTGCTGTTCCTTTCTTATAAGCCTCCGTGATTTCTTGATTTATACTGTGTCCTACTGTGTAGCAACTGTCAGGTTGTAGAGACCAATCCCACCAGTGACTTCCTCCCTTTGCTTTTTCTTATTGATTCAGCAACTTGATCTTCTGAATCAAGATCATTTCTCACTCCTGTACTGACCTCATCCTTTATTAACAGAGCCACCCCACCTCCTTCTCCTTTCTCCCTGTCCTTCCGAAATCTCAAAATACCCTTGAATATGCCTTTTGGAAACCCAAATACCCCACATCCACAGGTTCCCCTTTATCCACCCTGCTTGCGACACCCTTGATGACCTCTAGTGAATTTGAGCATTGCCAAGGGAAGGAGCCGGTCTGCGGGTGTTCGGCGCCCGGTGGCGGTTGGGGGGGCAGTGGTGGGGGGGCGGGCGGGTGTCGAAGGGGGTGGACTGGACTGAGACCTGCCATCCGCCTCAGGGGCCGCGAGATGGAGAAGTTCCAGGTGGCGGTCAACGTGGAAGCCGGGGGCCGCGCCGACTTCACGCTGAGCTACGAGGAGCTGCTGCCGCGGAGGCTGGGCCACTACGAGCTGGCGCTCAGCATCCGGCCCCAGCAGGTGGTGCGCAACCTGACCGTCGAGGTGGTCATCGCCGAGCGGACCGGCATCGAGTACGTCGAGGTGCTGCCCCTCCGGACCAGCGAGCTGCTGGACAACAGGCTGAAAGGTGAGGGGGGGGGGGTACGGGGCCGAGGGGAGGGGCAGGGGTTGGTGGGGGGGTACACGGCAGAGGGGGGAGGGTGCAGGCGGGGGATTGGCAGGGAAGACTTGACCTTTGACCCACCTTCACTTTGAGGCCTTGATCCTCCTGCTGATAGCCCTGAGCAGGCCATGTTGGCAGAGGTCGAGAGGGCCATCGCCCCTGATTATATTTTCTTCATGAGTTGCTCCTCCACCATCCCCTCCCCAACCCAACCTGTTCCCCTGCCCCTGACAGACGTTACTCAGGACCAGCCTCTGGTAGGCCTCTTCGCCTCCCTCGCAAGTGGGTCTGACTGGAGCCTGCTCCACGCAGGTTCCGAGTGGGCTCCACCCTAAAATGGCCATCAGGGTTCCTTGACGGTGTTGGCAGACGCCCCCTTCCCCGGCCTCCATGTCGAAAAATACACGGGAACAGGACTAGGCCCATTCAGCCCCTCTCAAGCCTGTTACACAGGAACAGGAGGAGGCCCATTCAGCCCCTCTCGAGCCTGTTACACAGGAACAGGAGGAGGTCCATTCAGCCCCTCTCAAGCCTGTTACACAGGAACAGGAGGAGGCTCTCTTGGTGGGTGGGTGTCGGGCGGTGGCCCGGGAGGTGGGAGGCGGTCTGGGCGGATATCGCCTCCCTGGTTGGGGATGAGGGCAGGCCGACTCTTGCTGGATGCAACCTGACGCTCTTCCGTCCCCCTCCCCAGGAACGCAGGACGTCCTGAAGTCCACCTCGGTGGAGCGGACCACGACCTGCGCCCGGGTCTGCTTCACCCCGAGCCCCGAGCAGCAGGCCCTGTACTCCAGCCAAGGTATCCAAGGAGACTTTGTGGTCCGTTACGCTGTCCAAATGGCCGATCTCATCGGGGACATACAGGTCAGTTGGGGGGGGGGGGGGGATGCAAGTGGTGGGAAGGGGAGGAGGTGGCTGAGGGAGGAGGAGGGGTGGGGGAGGGTGAGGGAAGCTGGGGGAGTATGCAGAGAAAGGAAGCCGAGCTGCAATTTATTTTGTCAGACTCTGATCATGTTGATGCTCACAGTGAATAGGCCGGAACACAGAGACAGGAGGAGGCCATTCAGACCCTCTCGAGCCTGTTACACAGGAACAGGAGGAGGCCGTTCAGCCCCTCCTCAAGCCTGTTACACCACCTTCTTCTCAAGGGGTAATAAATGGTGGTCTAGACAACATTGTCCACACCCCATGAATGAATTTTTAAAAAATGTGTCTAGGTGTGCACGTGTGTGGGGGTGTGTGTATGTTTGTGTCTCGGTGTCTTTGGGGGTATGTCTGTGTATCTGTGTGTATATGTGTCTTTCTGTATGTGCATTGTGTGCGTGTGTGTGTGCTTATGGGTCTAGGTGTGTCAGTGTGTATTTCTGGGTGTCTATGTGAGTGTTTGTGTATTTCTGTGGGTGTGTGTGTGTGTATCTGTGTATGTGCGTGTATTTCCGTGTGTCTATGTGAGTGTTTGTGTATTTCTGTGGGTGTGTGTATGTGCGCGTGTGTATGTATGTGTGTGTCTATGCGTGAGTGTCTATGCGTGAGTGTGTGCAGGCATGAGTGTGTGTGTGTCTATGTGTGTATGCGAGTATGTGTGTGTGTATTTGTGTGTGTCTGTGTGTGTGTGTGTATGTGTATTTCTGCATTAGCTTGTCTACATTCCTTAGTTTTAGGACTGTCCACAGTTACAACAGCCCGACCTGACTGCACAGCCTGGCCCCCACTCTCTCTGTCTCTCTCCGCCGAGACTCGCTGACTGAATTGTGCGGGAGGGAACGCGGGGACAGATCGAGAAGGACAGAGCCAGGACAGGTGGGGGGAGAGGGGTGTGGAATGAGGCAAACAGGATGTGGACAGGCGGAGGGTGGGGGTGTGTATGTCGGGGTGGAGGCGAGTTGAGCTGCCTAACTCTGGCAAACCGCTGGGATGAAAGAGCCTATTGTGGCAGCAAAAGGTTGCAGGTTGTTTTTGGCAAGTGGTTCACAGCTTTGAAGCTGACCCAGCTTCTCCTGCCTTCGCTCGCAGGCTGAGCATCCTGTTTTTCCAACACACTAGGAGCCCAGTGCACAATCGGCATTTGTAGCTGAACCTGTCCGCACCCCACGCACACAACCAGGTCCCTTTCCAAGCTCCACAGTTCAACAGAGATTCAAGGGGAACAGCCCTTACCTTCGAAAAGAAACAGGGTCTCTGTGAGGTTAAATCTGGAAAAGCAGCGCTTGGCTCTATGCGGACAGGGCCTCTGAGAAGGGAGAGCAGTGTGGCATCACTGGAAGGGAAGTGCGTCACGTGGTCCAGTCTTGCTTCCCCTTGTGAGCAGAACACAGCGCGCACAACTTGGCAACTGGTGTGGTCAGGTTTTCCATCCACGGTCATGTGCTTAGTCTCAACAAATGAACCCACAATATGCTTACCCAATCACCCGGGAGTAATTGGTGCATTTATATCAGCATGAATATGTGACATGGCGGCAGCGGTTATATACCAGCACAGCAGCCAGATTCAGTACAGGTGTGACATAGTGAACAGCCTTAGGTCATGCTACACAGTATAAGATAATAAAAACAGGCTAGGGACAACACCTCAGCAAGGACAGACTGGCCTTTGCAGAGGTTGCTGCACACATTGATCAATGAAAGCTGCACTTCCAGCAGTGAGGAGCTCTCTCAGCACTGACCCTCCGACAGTGCGGAGCTCCCTCAGCACTGACCCTCCGACAGCGCGGCGCTCCCTCAGCACTGACACCAGTGGGGAGTGTCGGGCATGGATCCCTGGAGCGTGAGTATGTGGACTGGAGTCTCGAAAGTGTGACATTCCACTTGAGAGGCGAGAATGAGACCCATTGAACGATGAATGTGGATGCTAATTTTTTTCACCAGTTCTTGTGTAAAAGGCCATCGATTAAGACTCTCCCTCTCTCCACAGACCTTCAATGGCTATTTTGTTCACTACTTCGCTCCAACCACTTTACCTGTTGTATCCAAGAGCGTGGTCTTTGTCATTGATATCAGTACATCGATGATCGGAACAAAGATCAGACAGGTATGTCTGCAAAGTATTTCAACTCACATCAACCTGCATTTATATAGCACCTTTAACCTCATAAACCATCTGCAGGTCACTTCATGGGAGTGACTAGTGAGGCACCGCAGGGATCAATGTTGGGACCCCAGCTATTCACGATATATATGAATGATTTAGACGAGGGAACTAAATGTAATATCTCCAAATTTGCAGATGACACAAAGCTGGGTGGGAGGGTGAGCTGTGAGGAGGAAGCAGAGATGCTTCAGTGTGATTTGGACAAGCTGAGTGGGCAAATGTATGGCAGATGCAGTATAATGTGGATAAATGTGAGGTTATCCACTTTGGTAGCAAAAACAGGAAGGCAGATTATTATCTGAATGGCTGTAAATTGAGAGAGGGGAATGTGCAACGAGACCTGGGTGTCCTCATACACCAGTCACAGAAGGTAAACATGCAGGTGCAGCAGGCGGTAAAGAAGGCAAATGGTTTGTTGGCCTTCATAACCGGAGGATTCAAGTACAGGAGCAGGGATGTCTTGCTGCAGTTGTACAGGGCCTTGGTGAGACCACACCTGGAATATTGTGTGCAGTTTTGGTCACCTTATCTGAGGAAGGATGTACTTGCTATAGACGGAGTGCAGCGAAGGTTTACCCTGATTCCTGGGATGGCGGGACTGACATAGGAGAAGAGATTGAGTCGGTTGGGATTATATTCTCTGGAGTTCAGAAGAATGAGGTGGGAATCTCAGAAATTCTATAAAATTCTAACAGGACTAGACAGGGTAGATGCAGGAAGGATGTTCCCAGTGGTGGGGGAGTCCAGAACCAGGGGTAACAGTATGAGGATACGGGGTAGACCATTTAAGACTGAGGTGAGGAGAAATTTCTTCATCCAGAGAGTGGTGAGCCTGTGGAATTCGCTACCACAGTAAGTAGTTGAGAGCAAAATATTGTGTGTTTTCAAAAAGGGGTTCGATATAGCTCTTGGGGCGAAAGGGGTCAAAGGGTATGGGGAGAAAGCAGGGAGCAGGATATTGAGTTGGATGATCAGCCATGATCATAATGAATGGCGGAGCAGCTCGAAGGGCCGAATGGCCTCCTCCTGTTCCTAGTTTCTATGTATCAGACAGAACCGACCCAGAGCCACACGCGGAGATATTAAGGCCAGGTGACCAAAAGGTCAAACAGGTCGGTTTTTAAGGAGCGGCTTAAAGGAGAGAGAGAGAGAGAGAGAGAGAGAGAGAGAGAGGGAGACAGAGAGAGAGAGAGAGAGAGAGAGGTGCAGAGGTTTAGGAAGGGAATTCCATAGCTCAGCACATCCCCCGCCCCCCTTGGCCAGCTGAAGGCACGGCCACCAATGGTGGAGCGATGGGAGTCGGGGGATGCTCGAGAGGCCGGAATTGGAGGAGCGGAGAGATCTCGGAGGGTTGTAGGAGGTGACAGAGATAGGGAAGGGTGTAGGGGCTGGAGGAGGTTACAGAGATAGGGAGGGGTGTAGGGACTGGAAGAGGTTACAGAGATAAGGAGGGGTGTAGGGGCTGGAGGAGGTTACAGAGATAGGGAGGGGTGTAGGGACTGGAAGAGGTTAGAGATAGGGAGTGTAGGGGCTGGAAGAGGTTAGAGATAGGGAGGGGTGTAGGGGCTGGAGGAGGTTACAGAGATAGGGAGGGTGTAGGGGCTGCAGGAGGTTACAGAGATAGGGAAGGATGTAGGGGCTGGAGGAGGTTAGAGATAGGGAGGGTTGTAGGGGCTGGAGAAGGTTACAGAGAATGGGAGGGGTGTAGGAGGTTACAGAGATATGGAGGGTTGTAGGGGCTGGAGGAGGTTACAGAGAATAGGAGGGGTGTAGGAGGTTGGAGGAGATTACAGAGATAGGGAGGGTTGTAGGGGCTGGAGGAGGTTACAGAGATAGGGAGGGGTGTAGGGGGCTGGAGGTTACAGAGATAGGGAGGGGTGTAGGGGGCTGGAGAAGATTACAGAGATAGGGAGGGGTGTAGGGGCTGGAGGAGGTTACAGAGATAGGGAGGGGTGTAGGGGCTGGAGGAGGTTACAGAGATAGAGAGGGGTGTAGGGGGCTGGAGGAGGTTACAGAGATAGGGAGGGTTGTAGGGGCTGGAGGAGGTTACAGAGATAGGGAGGGGTGTAGGGGCTGGAGGAGGTTACAGAGATAGGGAGGGGTGTAGGGGCTGGAGGAGGTTACAGAGATAGAGAGGGGTGTAGGGGGCTGGAGGAGGTTACAGAGATAGGGAGGGTTGTAGGGGCTGGAGGAGGTTACAGAGATAGGGAGGGGTGTAGGGGCTGGAGGAGGTTACAGAGATAGGGAGGGTTGTAGGGGCTAGAGGAGGTTACAGAGATAGGGA